>NC_069375.1:17878700-18180600 GCF_021730395.1 Mercenaria mercenaria | reverse complement strand
GTGCTCACACTGCTATCTCCCCCATTATCAGTTCGTTCCATTTCCACCTGAACGCATAAGTTCCATTTAATGCCTCCCATACTTCGTATTCTAGACTGAAGGTAGGTGAGAATTCTGGACCTCACATTTGCAAAAAATGTTAACAAATCATATCTTTCACCACCCCCGCTCCTGGGAAGGATAATTCTATTTTGCACTGAATTTTGTAAAGCACTCTCATCTCGCTCATTGTCTGTATTTAATGAGTCTTGATTATCTTTGTTTTCATTAGACAATTCTATGTTTTCATCATTTTCAGACTGATTTGTATTTTGAGTCTCAGCAGTTGATTTGCTTTCAGACTGAGGTGATGCATTTTCAGACTGATTTTTATTTTGATTCTCAGCAGCTGATTTGCTTTCAGACTGGGGTGAAGCAGTATCTATTAAAGACTTTTCTATTCCCCTATCTCTACCCCCACTTTGATTGAGTGGATGATTTTCCATGACATGAGCAAACAATGCAGAATACTCCCCAAATTCACTCTCACAGTATCTACAAGTAAACAATTGTTTTTGACCTTTATTTGAATCTTGTTTATGCACAGTGCGCATATGTCGTTTTAAATTATAAAATTTGTTAAACACTTTATCACAAATGTTACATTTCACGTCTCTTCCCTTATTATTATCTCGTCTGTTCTCATTATGATGTGTGCGCTTGTGACGTTGTAGACTATCTTGTCTTGAAAATGAGCCACCACATTGCTCACACTTCACCACAGATCTGTGTGAAATTTCATGTCTGCATAAATTTTTGAGTAATGTGAAACGTTTATTACAAACTTTACAAGTGAAACAGTTTTGTTTTTCATTTTTATTATCACTTGTACAATCCTCATTGTCAGTATTGCTGGAGCGTATTTTCTTTTTGTCTTTCTGGCTTTCAAAATCATCCTCACTATCATCATCGCCTGTCCTGTTTTGTCTTTTCATTGCTTCCCCCTTGTTTAATCTAGGAAAGGAAATGAGAAACATAATGTGCATTATTTTCATTTTATTGATATTAAAAAAGTATAAAAGTGTTATGTATAAAAATAAATACAGCTCACTCAATCACACAATTTACTTGGACCCCAGCTACAGTATTTTAAAAACCAGTTTTAATTCTTACCAAAAAAAAAAAAATGTTATCAAAACTGTGCTTACATTTCTTTTTTAAATTGAATAATTTATCCACTTCAGCTTTCTAGATTTGTACGATTTATTTTTCCTTTTAATTTCATCGTTGAAAGGCATTTTTGATAGAGGTTTCTCCACGAATAACTTTGTTTCTACTATTTTTACAGCGTCCTTAGTTTTATCCCCTTCCTTTGCAGAAGTAGGTAAATTTTCTTCCATTTTGGGGGTATTTTCCTTGCTTGTTTCTGGACTTTTTAGATCTGATATACTATCCAACTGCCTTTCACCACCTGTTTGATCATCCTGTGTTTTCTCTTTTATTTGCTTGAGTAGTGACTCATACTTCACTTTAGGTATCAGCAAAAATTCTTTGGCCATGACTTAATACACCTTATTTATAATTCGTTTTTGATAACTTCAATGAAACGTTTTATAATATCAAAGTGTTTTTTCAAAATACGCTTTCTTTGCTCGAGTGTTACTCCTTTTCGTACAAATCGACGAATGATCGTCTTATGCTTCTCTAGCTTTTTTATGATACTTGGTGATATAGGTCTATTACCCATCATCACATTATACACAATTTGAACAATTGCCTTAATCTGAGAGGGCTCTATCGTGGTTAATACAACCATGCGCTGCTTATGCGTTGATGATAGTAGAAATTTCAAGAAATCTCCGTGCTTTTTCTTAATCACATTCATGTCTGCCTCTCGGGAAGATATATTAACATTAACTGATGGGGAAAGATGTGTGTACGCAGTTTATATTCCACATCAGAATGTGGACTGATATCAATGACAAGATATCCATATTTTTTAGAGCATGCTTTTCTATAGGCACTCATTATTACTGGGGCCTGTCCAAGCTGACGAGCTAATGTTTGTATTTGTAATTCATCCCTTTGGTTTTTAAACAGAATGAAATAGTGTGTGTTTAAGCTTATTGTACGAAATTCCTTTGTACCATTATATAGGTTTTGACACAAAAACCAACAGGTATATCCTAGATGGTGACTATATTGACAAAATATGTCAACAACATCCACACTTTTAACTCCTTTGCTTTGAAGATCATCTAGTAAAAGCATTTTGTTTTGACCTGGGTGTAAATCTGACCAGGTTTGAAGCATTTCAATTGTGGGCAATCCTTCATAAAATTCTATATTTGAAATAGCTTCTTTCATTTGATCATACATAGGCTGGTAAACGCCATAGCAGTAATAAATCATCACTGGTGGTTCTTTAAAAACTCCATTAGCATTTTTAAAAATTTCAAAAACGAAGGAAGTTTTGCCAGATCCAGAGGGGCCCACAACAAGACACGTTGAAGGGGTTTCAAATTTTATTAAGCTTTCCATACTCATCATCAGTCAACTACTCATTAGCAAATGAAGACCTGGGTTATATACTGTTTAGTTATAAATAGAAAAGTAATGGATGAAAAACAACAAATAAAATACCTTTATAATGATTTAATATTCCAAATAGATACGAAGATACACACAATTAGTCACATTCCTTTTTTTTCCCAAATACACTGTTGTAATGATACATATGATATATAATGATATATATATATGTGTGAAACAGTCTTATTATTAGATAGAAAAGATCGTAAAAATAGTACAATACAGGTCCTATGAATAACATATATAAAAATAATGTAGGTCCTATAAACGAATCTATGAAATAATAAAACAATTTGAACACAATTTTTGGTAGTATCCTTCACTTAAAATTTATGTTCTAAATTTGTAATATCACTTGTCATGCGCATCATTTTACGTCTAAAAGAAGGAGTCCTTAGTTCAAATGCGCGCCAGTCTTTACATTTAATTTTCAATTGATACTTCGCTATGAGCTCGGGTGAAATGTCCAAACATATCACATTCTGATACCAACGATAAATGAGGTCCTCCTCTGCAATTAAGTTTAGTATTTCATCGAAATATAAGTCCAACAACTCTGTTTTCGTTCTTGATAGGCAAGAGTGATTCCTTTGCGATAATAGTCCTTCTTGACATCCAACACATTTTCTTTTTATGACGATGTGCGATTTTTTTAATATTTCCTGCGCATAAAGTACGTTAAAATAAGAGTCCAGTAAACTCACTCCATTGCTCTCCATGATTTTACTTCTAGTTTTTTTTTTTAAAATTTCCCAACTTTATCTAGTTTACGTATGATTTCGTTGGTTAAAACTAAAGCCTTGAGATGACTGTTTACACCCAATAGTATTTGAAAAAGATGTTTCATCAAACAGGTCCTTAGTTGAAGAAGATTGTCCAATCATTTTTAAGTAAACACAGTCACGTGACCATTTTCTATGCTCTTTTAACGCAGTATCAGTACAGTTCCACTGGCATAATTCAAGTCCACACATAAAACATTTCACCAAGTCACTTTGTCCCGTGTAAAATAATCCAGCATATGCTAAATCTTCTTTAGACGGTGATATCTGTTTGGGCCATGTTAAAAAGGTAGATAGCCTATCGTCATAATATATGTAATTCTTACAACAAGCACGTGTAAGAGCGACACTATCTGAAACATTCATTGCTTTCTCATGAAAGTTTCACATTGAAATAAGAATATGAAGTCCATGCAGTCATATTTTAAGAGCTGTAAAAACTAGAAATAAAAAGTTTTTTAGGCCTATTTCAAACGTTTGCCTCGCTTTTTGCTTTCACTCACTTCACAAACAATGCAAAATGTGTTTTTAACATTTGATCTTTTCATTCTGTTCTAAAAGAGATAACAAGTAAGAAATGCTAATTTTTGAATCGCATATGAAATTGAACAGTTCTATTGGTAAAACAACGCGTTTGGTACCCTTTTCAATAATGACAACAGAACTCTGTCTCCCACGTTTTAATATTAATGATACCTTTTGATTTAAAACGCAAGTAATGTTCTTCTTACTACAATCAAAAACTATGTTCTCAAAATCATCATTTACTAGCTTGATTCGTTTCTCGTCAAGTTGCGCTTGTGTCATGTTTTCAAAAAAAGATGTTATTCCAGTTGTGTTTTTTTTTTCTTTTTTTCCAATCAATATGTAATTGTCTTACTATTATTTTGTTTTCTTTTCTAAGTCAAATGTCCGTAGGTTCATACAGAAGGTATTTTTCAATAAACAGTACAACTCCTTAATAGAACCTTCACAACAGTCACATTTCAAATGAAAGTCCCTTCTGATTAATTTTAAAACTGTTTTTGAGTTTTTCAATATGGTTTATATCTGGAATATGTTGTGTTTTTATTACCAGTTTTCCCTTCTTTGAAAGCAGCACTGGTGTTGATTGTAGAATAAGCAACAGTAGAGTTGGTTGTAGCAGTTTCGTTGACTTCAACGTCTTTCTTCAATGTGATTCCCTTTTAAAATAATTGCTCAAATTATTCACTGCCACATGTTTGTTAAGATAACAAGATTACATATGGGAAAAAAATACTATAAGTAAAACAAAACTTTTATTAAGCATAAAAAGTTGTTTTTAACTGATTAAGCTTTGTAAAAAGAAAAGAAATGTATTGGAGAAAAAAAACACTTACCTCTTCAGTTATCACAATTTGTCGTTCCAGCGTGTCAATTGCTCCCCTAAGGTTAAGTGTTTCACTCCACTTTAGCCATAAAGATTTAGATTTTTCTTTTATAAGTTCTCCGTTTTCAAAAACGTTGTCGTTTATGTATATATTTAAATATTGTCCATTTTTTTTCGCTGTTATACTTTTATTGTATCCAAAATTTACTCTTATAGGTTGGTCCATAATTTAAAGAAGTTGCTTTTGTTTAAAAAAATATAGATATTCTAACCTGCATTAACAAGTTCCACTTAAAAAAGTGTTTTGAGCCGTGGCTCAGTTATTTTTCCTTACTCTTTATATACCTTTTTTCACGCCTATGAATTGGCTTAAAGCCAAGTGATTCTAGTTTCAACAAGATGAAGGCAGTTAAAACTGGTTAAATCCAGTTTAATTTTACCTAGTCAGCAATTTTACCTAGAACAGGTTATTTATTAGAACACCATAAATTAAAAAAAGAGAGAAAATTTGACACATTTAACCATCTTCATGTGAGCAATCTAGAACAACATTTATCTTTTGTCATCATTATTATATTCGCCATTTTCAGATTTATACATTTTTTTACAAATTTTTAACACAGGCTTTTACTTAAAGAATGAATATGTTTGAAGAACTTTGGGCAGAAAAATGCAATGTTTGTTTAGAAGAAAAAGAAATATACTTTATAAATAAGTGTAGTTGTAGAGGACATGTATGTAAAACATGTTTTGAACGCTTAGATAAGTGCCCATTTTGTAGACAAAATTATCATTCGCAGTCTTCTTCCACATGTCTTTCTAATGAAGCAAATGGATATGAATCAGATTTGGCACAAGCTTTGCCATATGGAGCTCATTATATGGTTTTCAATCAAGGTTAAGTGGGGTGAACGCTAAAAGGGCTAAAAAGAACTGGAACTATTGGTTCCACTACTACAATGGACTTGAAATAATGCGCCCACATGTTTCTTTTTTGGAAAACCATGATAGCATTCATATGGTGCTAGGAACGGGTAGATTTGATGATCCTATTTCTGGAGGAAGTGCCTAGTTAACCTCATCTCTTCAGACGAACTTGATAACCTTTTTTCCTTCTATACTCTATGTAAATGATGCAATCGGGTTAGGAGGGAATTTTCAGAATCGTTCTTGAGGAACGTTATCGAGGTAGAGAGATATATTAGGTACACCGATTTAACATTTTTTAACTGTTTATTATTTAAACCCTTTAGGAGACACATACTAAATAACAGGCATGTCACTAGGTAGCTTAGCCATGCTATGGCACTGAAAACTGATTCAGTGTTTTGAAAATCAGCCAGGAACGTAGTCAACCGTTCCAAGTGTTACCATCGATAGTTATACAACTCATGTACAGATGTCATCATTTTGTTCAATTTAACACTTACATGTAACTACAAACTAGTTTATTATTAAATTTATGTTATGTATTATTTAGTTCTATAGGGAAACTGTAAGTATTGGTTTTAAGTATACCCTCCCTCCCTCCCAATAAAATATCATTTTGTGGAATTCCATTTTAAACTATTTGAAATGCTCTTGGTATAAACAGGTTGCAACCCTGTTAATATCAAACAAGTTTAAACATGTTTAGGAAAGTATCCATCCTTCGTAATATATTACAGTGTTTTTAAATTACTACTTACTTATTATTTTGTTAACAGCTTATCAACGATGTAACATCATACTACATGTAGCAGTCTACACGCTTTTTTCCCCGGTCGAATAACCATTAAGGTGAAGCTTCTATATATATATATATATATATTGTACTTTCAGTAGTGCAAATATAGAAATCGTGTCAAGTTAATAATAGTATCAAATATTGGACTTTCCTATTTAAATATAGTAACAATCCACGGTTCATAACTCCTCATATCGGTAAACAAGCACGGGTACTAGACATGTACATTTTTACGCAAGTGCCAGTTTGATTTATACATAGTAAACTCTTAATAAATATGTAAATAAAGACACTTTCTTTAATATGACTATGAGATACCATTTTAACAAAATATATACTGAAATTTGCATCTACGTATTTTGTGTATTTATCATTTATTTACATGACATAGTTGCAAAATTAATTCAGTATTGCTGCAGCGAAAAGCAGTTTACGTAGATAACCAATTAAGAAATGTTTTGATTAAGACCTATCATAATATTTTTATGTATAAATAGAGAACGATAACAAAAACATTATTGGAAAAGTCGATTATGTCTTTATTGCTAATTCAGAGTTTTTTCTATAGTCAATACGATTCAGAAATAGTACAACTATTTTGTCACGGATAATGGTTTCACTACCCGATTCCCTTAAACGGTTTGTCATTAGTCAAACAGACGTAGCATGATACAGATAAGATTTAACAGACGATAATCTTTTTTTTCCCACTTAAATATAGGTTTAATGTTTTGCTATGGGTAATTGGCCTTATTCACTCGACAATGCGATTAACTAAATAGGCGGGTAGTTTGTAGGATATTTTGTAAACGGGGTAAAGAGGTTTCAAAGTGTTATTCTATCTTTCATATTTGACAGGTGGCACGCGCCAGTGTCCTTTTATGGTTTAAACATTCAAAATAACAAGACTGGATATAGTTTATGTCAATATATTTACAAGATATTTACAAGACAAACAATACAATACACAAGCTATACAAAAGAGCTTCTGTTTAGTAATCAAAATCTGTATATACAATATGTATGTAAAAATCACTGCAGGTCATTAGCTTTCACCCAGCTGTTGAACTTTTTAAGATAATATCTCCATTTCACAAAGTATTGTTTTATACTGTCCTTTGCCTCTAGTTTTGAGAATTTGTTCTATTTTAAATTCCTGGTCTGGATCATAGTCCACTTTCTGTAATTCACTCTGATAAAATTCCTTCAGTTTATACATGGGTATGCCCTGTAGTAGAAATGTTCTGCTTAGTTTGAAGACTTCCGCAGTATACTGTTCTTGATAGGCCCTGCGAAATGGATGCTTAGCAAAAGATATACGCACTAGATCACCTGTTTTAAATCTGTATACTGGCTTCGCCTTTTTATGAACACCAGATTTTTTCAAGTACATGTAAGCCCACACATCAGCTTCATTTTCTTTATTGACTTGATTGGGCGTTAAATTGTTTAAGCTCCTATGAGGCGTGTCATTATAGCTGGCTATTATTTTATTCAGATCACTTATATAGTGATAGGAACGTCTTTGTCTCATCATTCTGTACAGCCGGGTTTTTATGCTTCTCTGACTGCGTTCAACGAAGTTAGCTTTTGGTGAATTTTGCGTAGTAAAAAAATATATATCCTTCTCTTTCATGAGCTTTTTAAACCATTGATTTACAAATTCAGACCCTTTGTCTGAACGAATTTTAATGGTTTCACATCCTTAAGAATTTCTTTCATCGCTTTTGTCACTGACTTCGCAGTTTTATCTTTTAAAGGTTTAACCCGTAGCTTTCTGGAAAACACATCAATACAGAATAGTAGAAAGCGCACGCCATCATTTTCTTTAGACAAATTCTCCATGCTAAGCAGATCTATATCCCACATTTCATTTATATGACTCACACGAACTTGAGCCCTCTTGATTTGATGAGGAACTTGTTTCTGAAGGGAGTAAGAGTCCTGCTTATCTAACCAGTCTTTAATAAACTGAAGACTGAATTCGCCAGGATAATCATTCTTCAGTGCATAAAACAATTTAGCTACACCACTGTAAGATGCTGGATTTTTGGCGTTGTAATAGTATTTCTTCAATAGCTTCTCTTTTTCAGACGTATTCATGCTGACTGATTTCAATTGAATGAATGTAAGACTACACACACTGTCCTATTTAAGGACATACTCAGAAGATAAAGTATGACTCCATAGCTTGTGCTGGTCAAGGTAATATCCCAGAGCAAAAGGTGCCCGCTCTAGACATCATTCAGTGCTCATATATCACCCGAGTTCGAGTCCCATCAAAGGTGAAATTCAACTTGAGTAAAGTCCCTCCACCCCCAGGTTAATATATCTATAAGCAAAGGGAAACAACCCATTGCTCATAGTACGAAAATATCCTATGTAGTAGTCCCCCATTATAATAGTCTGCTAACGTTCTACATTTTAACTTCAATTGTGGAGGGTGGCTCTTGTGGATCTGGCTCTAAAATTGTGGATCCGGCTCCAAAATTGTGGATTCTGCTCCCACCACATTTATACTACTTACGTAACGTTTAACACAATACGAAGACTTCGAATGAATAGAAAACCAATATTTGGAGTATATAAACCTTATATGCACGATAATCTCGTGCAAAATACTACCTGAATGATTTAATAAACCTGGGATAAATACATTTATTTCCTAATTCGATTCTCTCAAACGGAAATAAATCATTTATCCCCTATTTAACAAATCATTTGTAGAAATAACAACAAAACACAGTGGTTAAATAGGAACAGTCTCGTATTGTGTAATATATCGACCAACAAAGAACGGGCTGTATACTAAGGCATAAGCAATTAAGAACGCTAATAATTAAATCAATACTGAACTAAAAAAAAAAATTAAGACTACTTTAACTTTCGAAAATATTAATTCTAAAAACATTTCAAATATAACGCATAATGCACGCTTTGTGAGAAAATGACAACATTAAAGTGAAAACTTTCATTCAAGAGAAGTCATTAAGTTATACTTAAATTCCCAAAGACTTAGAAACTAATAATCTCTTACAAATATCATCTTTCACGTAACCATCTTTGGCCTTTTCGCTCCTCCACCTACCATGTCTTTTAAACAACCTATCCGGTACCCCCATATTTGCCGCTGCCGAAGCCCCTCCTGCGCGTAAACTATGAAGACCAAAATGCTTCGTGTTTAGACCAATAGATTCAAGCAATTCATGTAAAAGTTCCCTAGAACGGGTATACGATAAAGAGCTTGAACCTCTTAGCTTATAACTTTTAGTGCGCTTGCAGTATGACAATGAACGAAAAACAAATTCTTCTGAATCTGGCTTGATGTTTGCGCTATTCAGATATCTTTCTAACATGTTTACTGGACAAGACTCGCACCCTGTCTTAGCAATCAAACACCAGTTACCATCCCGGTAAACATCAGTCTTACTCTTAGCAATGAAAACAGCAATATGATCTGCATTAAAAACGATATCAGATCTTCTTATATTAACCAACTCAGAAAAACGAAGAAAACCCGCATAAGCCAATAAACACATTGATATACTTCTTAATTTATAACAATCTGCGTTCTCAAATCCATAAATAGAGACTAGTTGTTTCAGTATTTCTGGAGTAATCGGTTCCTTTTTAGAAACAGAATGACCTAGTATCCTGCGAGCTGCCTCCCTGACTGACTGAACGAAGAACGACGTACAAGGATTGTTTTTAGAAAAACCAGCTAGATCATGGGCCCATTTAATGCCATAAAGTGCTTCGTCCACACTTGAAATTGAGTTACACTTTTGAATTAAAGAAACTAGGTAAATCGAAAGATCAGATTCTGATGCCGGAAGTGGCGAAATACCATACTTAGACGCCCAACGTCTCCAAACAAGGAAGGCTCTTTCATAATTTTTCTTAGTGTTCGTGGCTTTCGACTGTAGCACTATATCAGAAACTGTGGCAGCCAGGGAAGACAACTCTGGATTCTGGTATTTGCTTGTATGTAACGTTGAATCAACCAGATCTGCAAAACGTAAAATAAAGAGAAAAATGTATTCGGTTTTTCAACAATAAGGAAATAATAAACTAGCCATTCGGCTCACAAAAATCATGCCATTCGGCTTAAACAGAAAACTTGCCATTCGGCTCAAAACTTGCCATTCGGCTCACATAAAACTTGCCATTCGGCTCACATAAAACTTGCCATTCGGCATAAACAGAACTCGGCTCATAACAAACTACAAATCAGCTCAAATACAAAAAGAAAAAACTTGTCATTCTGCTCAAACGTAATTTACCATTCGGCACTTAACAACATTTGTCATTCAGTTTTAACAAGATTGCCATTCGGCTTTAACAAAACTTGCCATACGGCTCAAAACAAAAACACCAAGTATTGCCATCTGGCTTAAACTTTCAATTCAACTTATCTATCCAACCAAGTGTAACTGGCCATTTGGTTCAAAACAAAAAACTTGCCATTCGTTTAAAACAAGATTTCCATTCATCTCAAACAAAACACTTGTCATTCGGCTAAGAAAGAACTTGCAATTAAACTTATATAGAACTGTGTCATTCATCGCATACACAAAGTCGGATCAGCACAAAAAAAAAGAACTTGCCATTCCGCTCAAGCGTAACTTGCCATTCAGATCGTAACAAAAACTTGCAATTCGGCTTAAGCAAAAACTTACTATTCGACTAATAAAGAAAGTTGTTCTATAGCAAACTAGCAAATCAACTAAAAAAATTAATAGAACTTTTACATTTAAACTTCTGTAAATAATCAAAATGGAATGTATTCATATAATACCTAATACATAAAACATCTTGTGTCATTCCCCTTTTCATCAAATAGAGGAATTTTAGTAAGGAAAAACATAATGAGAAACATCTATAATAGTATTCAAAATAATGATGTATATCAATAATCAATCATAAAATGATTTAATCCCCGTGTCTAGCATTACGATACATTGTCAACTGAAATACCATCCATTGATAAAATGAACTCGTAGTAAAAATCACGTGACGTTTGTAAATAACCAGATGTTAATCAGCCGGGCGGAAAAAAAATGAATAATCCGAATAAGAATTTGATAACACTTCCGACAAGAGACTTTTGATAGCTTTATTGCTCTACTGTGTCAGAACTTTAAATTTACTACAAATTTAACTTTCACAATCAAATCTAATAGCCAAAACCGTACTACAAAAATCTGGCCCAAAAATCGTTCTCTTGTTGGAATGCTGTATAAAAATGTTTTGCCCTGCTGAGAAAAGCAGAATATCCAAAATAAAAGATTTTTGGATGCTACTTTCTCCAAAACTCATAGGCCCGAAAGGTGCCGACGACCAGTTTGGAACGATTAAAGTGCCTTTAGCTTTGCACTTCACCAAGTGGTTGATTACACGTGGAACTAGACTAACAGGTGGCACTAACCAGTTATTTTCTCCCTTCCAAGAACAGGAAAAAGCGTCTACTTTTTCACTATTTGGAACCCAGAATCTAGAATTGAACCTAGCTATCTTGTTATTGTAGTGATTAGCGAACCTGTTCACTGTGTAGGGTTCCCAGAGAGAATCCATAAATGAGAAAAATTCATCTGAAACACCCCAATCATCTAAATCAAAAAATTTGCTGATAGAATCTGCAATCTCGTTTTGTTTTCTTGGAACCCACTCAATGTCTAAAGAAATAGTTTCTTTAACACATAAACTGAAAATCTGAAGGGCAGTTTTATGTAAACTAGACTTAACACTCCCCCCTTCTACAATACGTACACAATTCTGGTTGTCCGTACACCAATGTACAAGTTTCCCGCTTAACAAGGGCAGAAAACTCTGTAGAGCAAAATATATACAAGTCAGTTCTCTCCAAGTAGAACTCTCTTTTTGTTCTGCGAAAGACCAATTTTTATGACAAACTTGATCCTTATGGCTTTCAATAAAGGCGCCACAGGCCAAGTTGCTAGCATCAGAAAATATAGTGAGAACATCCGGTTTAGTTTTAAACAAATGTTTTACAGGATTCTTACAAAGGTGATTTTCCCAGAACAGTAATTCTTCATAACAGCCAGCAATTTTTGAAATATCTATCGCAGCATCCCATTTTTTTCCTAGACTCAATAGCCCTATGTAAATTCTTAGTCATTAATTTGCAAATGTTTCCAAAAACTGGCATCATGGAAACTACCTTTCCTGTAAAGCTAGCAATTTCCCTTGCGGACAAAAAAGGCAATTTGACTTTGTAAGACTTTAACAAATCCAAGGCGCTGTGTAAGCGTCTCTCTGGAATACTGAGAAAACTTTCTAATAAATTCCAGATTAAACCCAGCCATTCAAGTATTTGAGTAGGTACAAGCACTGACTTTTTAATATTTATAAGAAATCCTGCCTGTACCAGAACTGACTTTACAAACTCTGCATCCCTGAACGCAAGGTCGTACGTTTTGTTAACACCCCACCCATCATCTAAAAACAGCACAAGCCTGACACCATTTCCCCTAATGTATTTTACAAGGCACCTCAGGCATTTTGTAAAAATAAAAGGGGAAGTTGATAAACCGAACGGGAGGACTGTGAAAACATAGTATTTTTGAACATTATTTTCAATCCATGAAAAACCCAGAAAACTATGCTGAGAGGGCGAAATGTCAATGTGATGATATGCTGAAGTAATATCAAATTTAAACATAAACCACTTTTCAATCAAAAGTTCTTGAGCAACTTTCCAATCCTCAAATTTGAAATGATCTTTCCAAATATATCTATTTAAAGTACTTAAGTCTAAAATAAGTCTCTTATTTCCAACACTGTTAACTGCTACTGACAAAGGACTTACAATGTAAGGTGCAAATGGAACTTCCAATACCGCACCGGAAGTGACTAAATCTTTTATAGCCTCAGTGACAAAATCAGAATGACACATTGCCGACTTATTGTTTTTCATGAAATAACTATTCGGAATCTGAAGGAATGGAATTTTATACCCATTCTTTATAACGTCTAAAATATAACTGGGCACCTTTAGTGTATTTTCCCAAAATTCAGCGTGATCATGTAAACGACCTTTAACAAAAGTAGAATTGCTTACAGAATGAGCATCATGAAAACGTATTTTCTGGTATTCAAAGTATCTACTCTGAAATAAAATGTTTTTTAAATTATTCTCCATATCTGTGCAAAATAAGTCAATAAACAAATACTCATCTTTGAACTCATTATTTTGCGGCAGACTTCTGTTCATTATCTGTCTTGAATGACACAAACTGGGGCGGTTGCTGCTGTAGGGATTGTTGCTGCAATAGCTGTTGCTGTCTGTGCCACTGGTTGCCGGAGACTCCGGAAACGGAATTAAAGGCAGTTCCTGGGCCTGAGTATTGAAGTGAACATTCTGGTCTAGTGTGTCCCCATCCGCCGCAGGCGAAGCACTGAACGATTTTATGGTTGGATCTCTTGAAGCCACGAAAAAAGGGTGTAGCGTTGTTCGGGTCTGAAGCTTGTGTACCGAAAGGAACAACAGGAGAGTAATTCCCGCTAAAGCCGGCGGGAGTAGGACTCGGCGAAGGAACCGGTTTCCTGCCCTGTCGGCGAGTTTTCTGTTTGGTGAGTGCTCTACTCTCCGCTCGTTTGAGTCGTTTATCATCGTCGCTGTCACTTGCCAGGTCGTCCGATTCGTATTCGTTTACAGTGTCCCAACCTCCGGCGGACTTGTCGGCAATTCTAATCAATTTATTCCTATGGGCAACTTTCTTGCTGACAGAACTCACGACTTCTAAGGATTTCAACTGTTCTCCACGACTGACTGAGTCCTTTATTTCGTCAAGTCCTTCAATGACTTCTAAATTAAAGTTAAATTGCTTTTTGTTGCCAGAGTAACGAAAATCCTTCGAATAAGTAACGTCCTTGAATCTTTTGAGTGTGGACGACGAAGTTGAGTGTACTTCTTCTCGTAACTCGCTTTTCAATGATTTAAACTGCTGGTCGAAATAAGATCTCATAAACTGAAATTGTTCAATATCTCTATCATCTCTAGAGCCATCAGAATTCACAGTATTAGAATTATTTGAAAAAGTCCGACCACGTGCTCTTTCTTCTACTAATTCCTCTGATTCAGCCATTTATCTCTATGTACGTAACGTTTAACACAATACGAAGACTTCGAATGAATAGAAAACCAATATTTGGAGTATATAAACCTTATATGCACGATAATCTCGTGCAAAATACTACCTGAATGATTTTATAAACCTGGGATAAATACATACAGTACGTATGCGATTTTGGCACTCTCCGTTTTTACGACAGACCTGTACGCATTTATGACCCGAAAAAATGCCGCATTGGCTCACCACACTTAACGAAAGCAGAGCTCATAATATGAAAATATATGGATCTGCAGTTAAAAAGCCGCCACTTATGTTTGTTGGTTTTTTAATCGAGTCAGTTGATGCAAATAAAGATCCGGCAAATGTTTACATATTTGGTAAATTTTCATAATCGTTTTCATACGTGACTGCGTTTTGACTGAATTCTTGCATAAAAACTACTTTTTTTACTTGATCCGCCCATATATTAACGGGAGAAAAATCGTGTGCAAACATGGCAATTCACGTACTGTTAATACATGACTCGAAGTTTTTATTTTTGAAATACTTTATCAGGGATGTATATGTATTTCTGCGTAGATTGACATCTGGTATCTGCGTCTTGTTTCTTCCGTAATTATCTCTTCTTGCAGCATAAAAGAAGCAATCTAATCCATAATATGTTTTGCTGTAACAGTTACCAAATCCAAACGCGCTACCCCCAAAAATGTGCGTACTCGCTCCATCCCTTGTTTACACCCATTTTAGAAGTCGGAGTCGATTCATTTTTTGTTGATGACCATGAATGTATAACAACTGCGTGTAACTTGTCCAATTGTTTGTTTTTATGAATCATTTTAATGATTTTTGTATGTATCAGTTGAAATGTTCTATCTAATTTTGCAAAGTATCGGATAAAACATGAAAGCTTTTCACTACGTTCGTACTTATCCGTACTCTACATATGTTCGTACTCAAAATAATTCGATTGTAAAGTTTTTACTTTTGAAATAGCGTACCTGTTTATCGAATTTTTAAGTGTTATGCAAAAATAAGTTTAATTTTGTGTTTGTTATGTTTGTAATAATGACAGATAAAAATTATCGGTAAAAAACCTTCATTTAATACATGCTTTTAAAAGTGTTGTTTATTTCTGGGCCCTGGTTACGGATATTTAAAACATGTTTACCGTTTCCAAGAACAACAGAATGATAATTAAAATATGTACCGGAATTGTAAAGTCATCACATATGAAAACAGTGCATTTAGTTGTTGTGTAATGTTTTTGATGCAAGAATAGCGACAATACACGTTTGTTTTGTGTATTAACGTCTGCAGAAGCCCGCGGGATTGTTTGTGACTGAGACCGATTATTACTACATCATATCATACTTCTCAAACACAGCAACAAATTTTAAACTATTAAATTTGTGGAAAAACAACAACAACAAAAACAACAACAACTGATCAACAGAAATCCGACAAGGCTCATCAAAACGTCCGTTTGATATAAAATCCCTACTTGATGCATGTGTAACGTACAATATGTTCACTTTTCGCTTAATGTCACTGACGAGTGACACTCGGTAACAAGCGTTGCAGTCCAAAAATATCTGAATTTTATTCGCATCTGGGTATGACTGCGCTTTTTGACAATATACAAATAAAATAAGTTTTCAGCATTCTTGCGATAATGTAAATAATAAAACAACTCAAAGTAAATGGACGGTTTCCGTTGTATTAATTTCTTGGATTTATCCGTGCTGAAATCTTATACAATGCTTAAAATGCCAACATAAATTTATTTTTTTTTTATTTATTTATTTATTTATTTATTTATTATACCATTTTATATAGCGCCATTTTCATGATAAACACGTTCAAAGGCGCTTTACATATAGACAGGCAGCCACACAGGGCGCGAAATTCATCCTCTACTAATACAGACACATAGCTCTTTGCGAATAGACAGTCTGGTTCTTTAACGTGCCCGGTGTATAGCAAATATACACGCGAAGCCGTCTTTCCTGGGAAGAACCAGTACAGGCCTCTTAGTTAGGTGGGAGACACTCAAGAGCATCTCAGAAATTTCCAGTGCCTGGACCAGGATTCGAACCCCGGACCTCTGGATTGACAGTCAAGCGTGTTACCACTAGACCTCCGGTCCTAATGCGTAAGAAGAAATCATAGTGGTAACGTTTTATTTTAATACTACATTCAGTTTATCCAATGCCAAATACAAACCAAAATAAATGAGTTAAACACGAATGACTTAAATTTTTAACCCTGTCTTCTACATATCACTTAATAATACTTATTAAACAATTTCGAATAAAGCCTGAAATACTATTTTTACAAATAAAGGGGCATCACTTCATCTACTAAAGAATTTATGAACTGATACACAAGGGATTTTAATATTTATTTATTGAAAGTATTCAATACAGGTTCAAACAACAATTAATATATAGTATACGAAAATGTTATCATGCAAATCAAAATCACTGACAAAAGTTATATATTACACATTCTAACACGACCGGAAAATAACCTAAATACACATAGAAGAAAATCAACCCACGGTTATTTTGCGATAACCCATGCGCGATCAAAGGGTTGTTTTGGCTGTTCCGTATACCAGCAAACCCCAGCGTGCAATTCTTTTTATGAATGAAAGTCACGTGATGTTTGTAAATACTGGCGTAAAAGGCTGAACACCACTAAATCCGACTTTTCTTTATTTCATATAAAATCCACTTACTTTATAAAAAAAATTTGACATTTTCTAGCATATCAGATTTTCAGAGACTTATATTCCCACAAAGAACTATATCGGTACTTTAGAAAAACAAAAAGAAAAGGGGGTGTCAACTCTTATATAAAAAAACTACAGTTTATTAAATACAACCCGCTGGATTTACTCCTTTTCGCTTCCTCCAATTTCTCTTTTCGAGACATTAAATTCTTACGCCGCCATTTTTACCTAGCATGCGATAAGAACATGCCGATTTCGATAGAATGCAAAGTGATACATACTGAAAAGTAAACACGTTGCTATTGAGAAAAGGCACTAGGAAATGAAAAAAAAAGATTAGCACTATTTATATTTGGACTACTTCTGATAGACCTGAGGAGGTTTATGTTTGATTTGATTGTGATCAGCCTAAAAATCATTTACAGTTTTCGTGGGATGAAATTTCAACAGCCACATCCAGGTCCGTAGCACGAAGTGTAGTTCATGTCGTAAAAAGTAGTTACCGTTTTTCTAACACTGTTGTTTCAAGTATGTCGTGTTAGCAGCGGAATAACAAGTTCCCAAGTGTGATTTTTCGTAGAATAACCCGAGTCTTTCGTTCTTATGCGAAACAGTATATTCTTACGCTTAAGAACTCAAAACACGGGCTATTCTAAGATAAACCATGCTTGGGAACTTTTTATTTCTTAAATATAGAAGAAACACACTGGTGTTTTTGTGACCGTTCAAAATGATCTTCTTAGTTAAATATGAATTAATGTTTTGTCTAGAATGCAATTTCACCACATGTCGTATTTATTAAACTTGGAATTCATTATTTTTATCTCTACTTTGCTGAAAAACATGTGTTTCTATTAAATGAACGATTGAAAAGCAATATAGAATGACGTTACAAAATTGACGTTCAGCTTCGCACTTAAACATTTCATATCCTTTCCGCGGCCGTAACGTAATAAAACTATTAGCTTCTGGTTGCCCTTTCACGCTTCCGTAGAATCAACATCGTTACATGAAATTCATTTTGAAAATATTTCTGAAATGTCTAGATTTGCAGCTCTTAAATACTGAAATATCTGGCATCCGAGGCATATACTGACACGTTTAGACAACATCAAAAAGGACCTTTTGAACGATGTGACAAAGTTCCAAAAATCTCCATATACCCATGTGGGATTTGTGTGCATTCCGATTGTAAATATTTCTTCATAGATGAAAAGCTGACATTGCATACTAAAGCCCAGGTATTTTCAAATTGTTAAAAAGTGCTAAAACTTGACTCCTCAACTAGCCAAAAAAAAACAAAAAAAAAAAAAACAAGAAAAAAAACGAAGATGTCCACGCGCACATTTAAAAGTGTGACCCCTGCGCGTGAACCCTGGCTATTGACCAATGCAACTGCGACTTTCGTTTTCAAGTTTAGCCTGTGTATTTTCCTTTCATTTACGTCTGGGAAAAGCTGAAGGGCATCTGACGTCATTTTCTGTGTTGTCAAAAACATACGTATGCCTGGCGAGATTGCATAAAAATGTGCTGGCCGTCCTAAGGATATAAAACGTAAAATATAGAGTTTCAAAACATATGCGTGAAGACCCCCATTTTTTAATTTTATTTTCTTGTTGACAGATGATTAAAGAAAACTATATATTTGAAAAAAAAAATTTGACCGCCCCATTTTTATTTATATAGGCTAAACATCTATAAAAGATTGAAGTTTTTCTCCATTCCCCTCACCCCTAAAACGCATAGCTTCTCATTTAAGCCTTTTCAAACATTGACTGATTCACTATATGCAAAGTGTAAACACGAATAATATACTTACTTACAACCTGGAGCTCGAAAAGATGTTATCACATCAATTTCAACGCCATTATGACAGAAAAACGGCGGCTTCCATCGAGAAGTAAATGCGCCGCAAGGGGGTCACACTGGATAACCGGCTATCTTGACGCCCGCTGGAAATGTAACTCAGCTGGAAATGTAACGCAGCTGTAAATATGTAGGTAAAGTTTTTCATTTATTTCTATTAAAACGAAGCCAATTCTTGCAAATCAACTTGACAGTTTTATCAAGGAATGACCATTGCTTACATTTACAATTTCTGGGCCAAAAACGATCGTTATGTTTTGAGATATTCGCTAACAATTTCTTCACTTTGAAAAATCGAGCAAAGATCCAAAGTTTTGCGCAAATTGTTTTGTTTATGAACAACCTGTGAAAAATTTTATCATCTGGTTGAACAGATGTGTCCTTTCGGAACACCTGTGTGAAGTTTCCGGGTTCTACGTTATTCCTGAAAAAGTATATTAGCCGTTAAATAGGCATTTTTTTGGATTTTTGCTCGATTTTTCAAAGTGAAGAAATTGTTAGCAAATATCTCAAAACATAACGATCGTTTTTGGTCCTTGATAAAACTGTCAAGTTGATTTGCAAGAATTGGCTTCGTTTTAATAGAAATAAATGAAAAACTTTACCTACCTATTTACAGCTGCGTTACATTTCCAGTTGAGTTACATTTCCAGCGGGCGTCAAGATAGCCGGTTATCCAGTGTGGGGGTGCTCCTCAAAGGAAATGTGCACTCGGAACTATTTTTTTTTTTTTTGCCAAACGAAAGACAGGAGATATTAGTTCAAACACAATTAATAAAAGTTTTATATCTCGAGGGAAACTCGCAAACAACCGTAAAGAGACCAGTAAAGGGCCTAAAGGGACTTCTGTACTATATTTGGTGTCTGTTTCCCCACCATGAGAGGGAATGCTTAACACAAGATTCTGCAGAAGTCAGTTTTGTTGAGCTACGTATGTATTGCCGTTATATTACAAATATAGTTACTGCCATGTCAATATTAAAATAAATGTCTGAGCAAAATGGAGCAACAATGTGTATTTATTTTTTCTGAAAAGTGTTGATGTCAAAGTGCATCAAGTTTGTATTTTGAGACTGAGGCTATCATGCAAAGGACATTGATCTCATTGAAAATTATTATTTACATTTTATCTCAATTTTGTTTCATACCAAATCACATGTTGCAACTATTCATAATCTCTGTGACGTTACTATAATGTTGATGTCATTCACGGACACGAATTATGTCATCGGGAAATTCAAATTGCTTCTGATATTTTTGTACCTAAAATATATTGTGTGTAGCGTTGTACTTCTCCGAGAAGTCTCCGTTATACAGAAAATCACTCGTGAGTTAAAAGTCTTTATTTCTTTTATTCTTCAACCAAACATAGCCATGTTTAGTATCCTACAAAATGTTTCAACAAAGTCTATATGCTCGCTTATGACTTAACTGTATTTAGTCATGTTTTGTAATGAAAGGCTTTGATGTTTTGCTAAAGATTGAGGAAGATCATATTTCCACCGTCACCACCTCAAAAAGCTATGATAATGGCTAACAAAACTTATAAGAAACTAGTAGTATTCTTATGTACAACAACGCATCTGTCTTACAAATGTTTCAGTGGTTCTCTAAGCGTAACGTCATGCTGTGTCATCATCGTAATGTAGAAGGGAGCGACGAAGTAACTAGAAGTTATTCACCATCATTCAAAAATCGGACGCTTCAATAAAGATTAGGTTTAAACATTTATTTTCTATGTTCATTTCCGGACCCAGCGGTACTTGAAAAACTGAATTGACCAGAAAACGCCGCACGTCCTCTGCTTCAGTGTATCATACCGTTTGTTGGGAAATGGTAACCGCTACGACGAACATCATTGTAGGATAATATGTATCGAATTTCTACTCGCTATACCGGTCTACTTTAACAATTCTCAATAATGAAAGGCACCTACTGGTCTTTGACTATTTAATGACTGAAGCTAAATGCGACTAAAGAATTGCTGACCTCTTTACTTTGGCAGTGACCACAAAACATATCTATTGTATATTTCAACGAAAACATGTGTCCTCAAGGCCAACAGCAGTATTACTGCTACTACTGCTGGAAGTTATAGCAGTAGCAGCAGTATTACTGCTATTACTGCTAGAACGTTATAGCAACAACAACAATATTACTGATGCTACTATTGCAAGTTATAGCAGTAACAACAGTTGTTTGAAGTTGCGGAAAATACAATATGAAATCAGTTTTATCAGTTTTTTAAGTAATTTAAAGCATTTTTCAGGTGTCCAAAAATGGGCTCGAATCCTTATTACTGCTGTAAATCACAGCGCCAAGGTGGACTAGAGGATAATTAAATACATGTGGATATATTGCTGCTATGTATGTCCAAATGATAATATATATTTCATTGCCGACGGTGTTTCAGGATGCCGACGGCATACGTCCAAAGAAGACATCATCTGTAATTTGGAACATGTTTTGGTGGTCAGTTACTGCTGTATTCTGCGCCAAAACGATGCCCTCAAACCATTATTGGTCATCTAAGGTCATTGTTGAGGCCTTTATGAGATATAAAATGAATTTAGTTGCAGCAATTTATGCAATATGATTGGTAAAAGACTGCCCTCAATTTTACATGCAAGGTTAAGAAACCGATGCAGTAATCTGAATAACGATTTATATAGAAATCATTTAAGAGATAATCCCAGTTGTGACTGTGGGTATCCCATCGAGAATGCTGAACATTATTTCTTTCAGTGTATGAAATTTAGAGAACAAAGAATCGACCTATTTCACGAAACCAGAACTTTTCATCCTTTAAATGACACACTGCTATTATTTGGAACTGACACGTACTCAGACGAAAGCAATACAATAATTACTTTGGCGGTGCATAAATTTATCATAAATTCTAATCGTTTTCAGTGAGAATAGCTGTGACCTGTAATTTCTATCGGTACCTAACATTTGATATTGATTATTAATCAAACCTCAATTTATCGCAAACGAATACAGTTACTCCTGCCCTTGCCTAGCTTCTGGGAAACAGATCCATGATGAAAAATAGCAATATCAACATCATATATAACATTAAACTAGCTTTTTTTTCTATTTTATTTGTAAATAATTGTTTATTTCGTAAAAGTAATTAATTTTATGTAATAGTTAATTTTCGAGGGAAGGGCCGTTTACTAATGTTGGCAGAACTTGTGGTCCGACCCTATTGCTATAATTCAATCGATTGTTAATATCCATATGTTGCTGTAATGATATAAATACATGTATTATAAGCAATAAAATATTTTTAAACTAAACTGTAGGATTTATATAAAAGCTTTCCGCTCATTTCAGCCATGTCGCCAAGTATACTGAGCCAAAAAATAACTTTGTTGATAGCATTGGAGTACATCTGTGCACCAAAACTACATGCAGTATTATGACAGAGGGTTCATTGTAATGACGATATGACATTTTCAATAGCATAAGCACAAAATGCATTCATCCCGGTCATGCTTATTACTGTCGCCTAAAACAGTTCTCACCTACCGTAACAATAACTAATGTATCAATAAAGTATTTCGAAATAGGTATAGATGTGACAAAAGTGACACAAACTGTCGTCAAATGATATAACTTTATTAAAATAACTCCCTTGTTACTATCTGAAAAGTAAATATGTCTGATATTATCGTTTCTAGTTCATTTTTATTTTGTCGCGATTTAAAATCTCTCCTCCGTAACGGGGACTTCTTCAAATGTACGTGATAACAATGGTGTTTTCCCTCTGTGTCTATATCATTTACCTTGAATGCTTCAGTAAGAAGGCTTGTTTTCAGTATATGCCACCAAAGTATCGAACAGTTATCAAATATTGAAATAATTTTATCTCTTCCGTAACGTATCACTTCCGTAACATAACATCTTAGCTGTTCTAAGTGCCTACTGAAATGCGGAAAGCAAAATAAAGTTTTTCTCATGCATCACTCGAAGGAAGCAGAGGCGGATCTGCAAAGACTTTTAAGTGTTATTTTAAATTATTTGTGGAACAATATTTCAAGTAAATGAGGTAAGTCCATAGTTATATACAAAAAAGCATTCTACTACATGATGTTTATGAGATTATGTTTTAAGGTGTTTGAATGTGATGTCTCTGCTTTTCCAATTTGGTTTGAACGTAAAACTATACATAAAATATAGCGCTAAAAATAAATATGCCTCTTTAAACATGTCCGTTACGGAGGTGATAACGTGTTAGTAAATTCCAGTTAGACATTCAAATTTCAGACATGAAAGTTTGGCCAAAGAGATATGTCAGAACCAAAGGGGTCCGGCACATGAGTGGATTAAGTTTAATGGCTTATTTTTGAGTCCTAGAGCCATAATTATGTAAAAAATCATACTAATATAACTACTCCTTAGACAAGGGTTTTTACCCCGCAGAAGCTATGTTTTCAACAACTTTCTTTACATGGCCAGGAAAAAAATATTATCAGCTTTTTTCCCATTCAAACATTGCATTCAGTTATTCAATTCAAATGAATCAGCTTTTAAAATTACCTCAACATATTTTCATATATTTATCTGTTTTTCGACAATTCGTCATCATACCGAACAATACACAGAGCGAGTGCGAAGTCTAACAACATCGCGTAACAACATATCAAGCTATACGCAGTCAGTAAAGACAACATTCTAGACCTTCCGCGGACAAAGCAACCATTGCAATACAAATGGTGAATAAAAACAATAATCTAACCGGCAAAGTTCAATTCCTGTAAAGCCAAGGTTGTCTCCAACACTTTATTATTTTTATTTGATCAAAGTAGCTGTCAAATTACAAATCACGCAACTCTGGAAAAACCCGTAATACAATTAAGTCGCCGATTGGTCAGGTAAAAATAGTGAGCCAATCAGAGCGCGTATGTGCAAACATATGACGTACGAAGCAAAATGGTAGCGGTTAGATATTTTAGAAAGAAAAAAGTCTGAAACAAGGATTATGGCCGATGTTGGTGCTATGTAAATACAACTTTGGCGGTTAGTTTGTAGTTTTTAGTTAAAACTCATATTGCAATGGTTGTTTTGTTCGCGAATGGTCCAGAACGTTGATTTTACTGACTGCTTATATCTTTATTCGTTGTTACGCGATGTTGTTAGACTTCGGATTCGCTGTTAGTATTGTTCGTTACGATGTCGAATTGTCGAAAAACAGATAAACATATGAAAATATGTTGAGGTAATTTTAAAAGTTGATTCATTTGAATAACTGAATGCAATGTTTGAATGGGAAAATAGCTGATAATATTTTTTTCCTGGCAATGTAAAGAAAGTAGTTGAAAACAAAGCTTCTGCGGGGTAAAAACCCTTGTCTAGGGAGTAGTTATATCAGTATGATTTTTTACATAATTATGGCTCTAGGACTCAAAAATAAGCCATTAAACTTAATCCACTCATGTGCCGGACCCCTTTGGTCAGAACTGACTCAGATTCAAGAAATATATATTTTTTCTGACTATTTTATCAGTAGAAAAGTGATATACTGGTTTCCCAGTAGTTTCAAGTAGTTTTCCGGACCTTTTACATGTCGTGCCGTATAAACTTTACACCGTCGTAAAACATTTGGGTAACAATATCACATCATCTAGGCGTTTGTTGTCTTTACACAGCAGCGAAAACCTAGCGTTACCGACTTTATTCATTATTTGAATATCCCGGTTGTTTCAACTCACTTCGGTGCAATTGTTTACATAGAGATTCACATCAGCTGGGGAATTCCATTTACAGCGCGCATGCGCAGCAATTGAGGCCCCTTGAATTAGTTAAATGATACTCGTATTTGCAAACGATGTTTTAAAAATATATACAGAGTAATAAAATAAAACAGTGAAAGTCAGGAAAAAATCACCATGTCCAATTAACGACCAACAATTACACGACCTTCAATTATCGATTAAAATAGGAACCAAAATGAACGGAGATTTACCTCCTATACCGTATACAGTACGTATCTATTGTTTAATATACATTTAGCACAAGCAGGCAGACAGTAGAGATGGTGTTCAAGTGGTTAAGGCGTTGGACTTGGTTAAGGCGTTGGACTTGCAAGTCTGAAGTGCGGGATCGATTCCTACTCACGTCGTTTTTTTTTTTTTAAAATTTGTTAATTAAACTGAAAGTTGTTATTTTTTTTATTTAATTTGTTAATTAAACTGAAAGTTGTTAAATTTCCTTTTTAAAAACATTTTTCAGTCGGCTCAGAACGTCCCGTCGGTCACATTATTTTCTTTTTTTAAGGTTTTGCAAACGTTCCTACGAATGAGCTGAAAACTGAAGAAATCTGTTGAATTCTTATCTTAATCTTAGGTCAAGAACATGCCAAAGCAATACACTGAGGACCAACTTAAGTTGGCATTGATGAAGTCTCTTTTATATACAAAATAAAATTAGTTTTAGCAGTTTATGCTTTGTATTACTGCGAAGAACGGTACAATCTGTTGAAAATCGTATTTTTTAGTATTTTTCAGACGTCCAAAAATGGGCTCGAATCCTTGTTACTGCTGTAATTCACAACGTCCTGAAGGACTTGAGGATAAATAAAACCATGTGGATATATTGCTTGTGCATATGTTCAAATGATATTATATACAACTTTGCCTGATGGATTTGAAGAATGCTGACGGTATTCGTCTAAAGAAGGCCTCATTTGTAATCTGGAACATGTGTTGGTGGTCGGTTACTGCTGTATTTTGCGCCGAAATGATTCCCTCAAACCATTATTTAGTCATCTAATGTCATTGTTGAGGCCTTTGTGAGATAAAAAATGAATTTAGTTTTAGTAATTTATGCATTTGTGCCGACGAAGAACAATGAAATGCGTTGAAAATCGTAATTTCAAGCATTTTTCAAGTGTCCGAAAATGGGCTCGAATCCTTGTTACTGCTGTAATCCACAGCGTCCAGGAGGACATAAGGATGAATCAAACTATGTGGATATATTGCTGGTATGTATGTTCAAGTAACCGTACATATTACATTGCCTGCGGATTTTCAGGAGGCCGACTGTATACGTCGAAAATACGCCTCATCTCAAAATTGAAACATATTTTGGTGCTTAGATTTGGTGTATTAGAACTGAGCCGAGACGATGCCCATGAGCCATGATTTGGTCTTTTTAGGTCATCGTTGAAGTCTTTATTATATACAAAATAAAATTAATTTGAGCAGTTCATGCTTTGTATTCCGGCGAAGAAGTGTTAAATGTGTTGGAAATTGTAATTTTAAGCATTTTTCAGATTTTCAAAAATAGGCTCGAATCCTCGTTATTGCTGCAATTTACAGCATCCTGAAGGAGGATAAATAATATGAATAATAATATATAATGATAGTTCATATCACATTATGAATTGCTAACCTATAAATTTGACAACGTCTAGCTAGAGCTCACGTAATAATTAGGATGAATAATGAATACTTCTCAAAATGTTATATGCAAAGTTCATTTATTCATCAAAAACAGATTTCGCTTTCTTTTTTTTTTGTTCTAAATACAATTGTACATTGCAACTGACCAGAAACAAAATGATATGATAAACCGTTAATGACTATAAAAACACTATCGCTACTTTAATTGATTATTAATAGTAATTAGCTACTGTGCGGAGTAATGTAGGCCTAATCTTTCATCAATTCTGTGTTTTTTACAGGATCAAAGGATTAAAATAATAAACTTATGCTTTTACTTTAATACTTAGACTGTTTTGTGCTCATAAAATGCTGAATTCGTTGTACTGCTAAAGTAAGTAACAGTAACTTATGGAAATCGCCAAAATTATTTTATGATTTAGTATTCAATATAAATTATGTCCGAGCGAGAGCTGTTTACAAAAATATTTACAAAAATACTTAAAGGCAACTTCATGACAACAAATTATATCTTTCCCTGGCAATAATCTTATAAATTGATAACACAGTACATAACAGTACAAGTATATCGGTTACCCGACCTCTACACTCCGGGTACGGTTACCGGACCGCTAGCCACTGCCTTTATATAACGGCGGTCTAGTACGATATTTTTTATAAAGGCATTCTCGTACAATGCATCTTTCTGAGAAAGTGTGTTTGCGTACAAGATTATAATATTTGTATCAGTCAATCATATTGAGTACAATACATAGATGAAATTCAAGCATTTAACCTGAAAATCAGTCATATTTCAAATTGTATTTAATCGCGTATAAAGGACAGAACGGCGGAAAAAAGTAAAATCCGTTCCATGCCGTAATTTTCCGGTTCCATTTCGTTTTAACTGAGATGTGGTTAAAACATCCGAATTTATCAATTAATGAAATTCTATTACTTTAAAATTGATGAAGAAAGGAGACAAATGTGTGTGATGTATTGTTGACATGTTTTAAGGAATGAATAGACTAAAAAAGTATTCATTTTACATGACATTGATAAAATTGGAAGAACACAACAGGACACGTTTTGAATGTCTGTGCTTTACAGATTCTTGAAGAAGAGCAAAATAAATATCAAGAAATGTAGGATCTTGCTTCTTTTTTATAATTATTAATTCCTCCTTGAAGTTGTGAGTTACAGCAGTAACAAGGATTCGAGCTCATTTCGGACACCTGAAAAAATGCATAAAATTACGATTTTCAACACGTTTCATCCTTCTTCGTCGGCACATATTGCATAAATTGTTTAAACCAAGTTCATTTTATATCTCATAAAGGCCTCAAAAATAAGATGACCAAATATTAGTTTGAGGGCATCGTTTTGGGGTAGAATACAGAAGTAACTGAGCACCAAAACATATTCCAGCTTAGACATAAAGTCTTCTTTGGACGTATGCTGTCGGCATTCTTCAGATCCGTCGGCAATGTGAAATGTATTATTATTTGAACATAAGTATAAGCAATATATCCACATGGTTTTATTTACTTTAAACATGAAACATTTACAGAACAATTAAATAAGGAATTGGACAGAAAGCAATATCAGCTTACGGTTGTCCTCTCCTTAAATGGTTTTATTTATCCTCAAGTCCTTCAGGACGCTGAAAATTACAGCCGTAACAAGGATTCGAGCCCCTTTTTAAACATCTGAAAATGCTTAAAATTACGATTTTCAACAGAATTTACCGTTCTTCGCAGGAATATAAAGCATAAACTGCTACAACTAATTTTATTTTGTATATAATAGAGACATCAATGACCTTAGGAGACCAAATCCTGTCTCATGTGCATCGTTTCGGCGCAGAATACAGCAGCATCAAAACATCAAAATATGTTTCGATTTTGTGATGAGGTGTGTTTTCGACGTATGCCGTCGGCATCCTGAAAATTGGTCGGCAATACAATATGTACTTTTATTTGGACCTACATACAAACAATAAATCCACATAGTTTGATTCATCTTCATGTCCTCCTGGACGCTGTGGATTACAGCAGTAACAAGGATTCGAGCCCATTTTCGGACACCTGAAAAATGCTTAAAATTACGACTTTCAACAGATTTCATTGTTCTTCGTCGGCACATAATGCATAAACTGCTAAAACTAAATTCATTTTATATCTCATAAAGGCCTCAACAATGACCTTAGATGACAGTTAATGGTTTAAGGGGATCGTTTTGGCGCAGAATACAGCAGTAACTGACCACCAAAACATGTTCCAAATTACAGTTGCGGTCTTCTTTGGACGTATGACGTCGGCATTCTTCAAATCCGTCGGCAATGTTGTATATACTGTCATTTGAACATTTGCACAAGCAATGTATCCACGTGGTTTTATTTATCCTTAAGTCCTTCAGGACGCTGTGAATTACAGCAGTAACAAGGATTCGAGCCCATTTTTGGACGTCTGAAAAATGCTTATAATTACGATTTTCAACAGATTTTGTCGTTCTTCGCAGGAATATAAAGCATAAACTGCTAAAACTAATTATATTTTGTATATACTAGAGACTTCATCAATGATCTAAGGAGACCAAATCCTGTCTCATGTGCATCGTTTCGGCGCAGAATACAGCAGCATCCAAGCACCAAAATATGTTTCAATTTTGTGATGGGGCGTTTTTTTTTCGACGTATGCCGTCGGCATTCTGAAGACCGGTCGGCAATGCAATATGTGCTTTTATTTGGACACACATACTTGCAATATATCCACATAGTTTGATTCATCATCAGGTCCTCCTGGACGCTGTGGATTACAGCAGTAACAAGGATTCGAGCCCATTTTCTGACACATGAAAAATGCCTGAAATTACGATTTTCAACACATTTCATTGTTCTTCGTCGGCACATATTGCATAAATTTCTAAAACTAAATCCATATTATATCTCATAAAAGCCGCAACAATGACATTAGATGACTAAATAATGGTTTGAGGGGATTTTTTCGGCGCCAAATACAGCAGTAACTGACCACCAAAGCATGTTCCATATTACAGATGAGGTCTTCTTTGGACGTATGCCGTCGGTATTCTTGAAATCCGCCTGGTTTTATTGATCCTCAAGTCCTTCAGGACGCTGTGAATTACAGCAGTAACAAGGATTCCAGCCCATTTTTGGACGTCTGAAAAATGCTTAAAATTACGATTTTCATCAGCTTTTACCGTTCTTCGTAATAATATAAAGCATAAACTGCTAAAACTAATTTTATTTTGTATATAACAGAGACTTCTTAAATGACCTTAGGAGACCAAACCATATGCATCGTTTCGGGGTAGAATACAGCAGGATCTAAGCACCAAAATATGTTTCAATTTTGTAATGGGGCGAGTTTTCGAAGTATGCCGTCGGCATCCTAAAAATCGGTCGGCAATGCAATATGTACTTTTATTTGGACATACATACCAGCAGTATATCCACATAGTTTAATTTAACCTCAAATCCTCATGGACGCTGTGAATTACAGCAGTAACAATGATTCGAGCCCATTTTCGGACACCTAAAATTGCTTAAAATCAAGATTTTTAATACATTTCACTGTTCTTCGTCGGCACATTTTGCATAAATTGCTGTAACTAAATTCACTTTATATATTATGAAAGTCTCAACGATGACCTAAGTTTTCCAAATATTTGCTTAAGGGCATCGTTTTGACGCAGAATACTGCAGTAACTGAGCACCAAAACGTGTTTCGATTTCGTGATGAGGTCTTCTTTGGACGTATGCCGTCGGTATAATTAATATTCGTATATAAACACCGTCGGCAATGAAATATATACTATCGTTTGGACATACATAGCAGTAATATATCCACATGTATTTATTTATCCTCTAGTTCAACTTGGCGCTGTGATTTACAGCAGTAATAAGGATTCGAACCCATTTTTAGACACCTGAAAATGCTTGAAATTACGATTTTCAACACATTACACTGTTCGACGTCGGCACATTATGCATAAATTGCTGAAAAGAAAATCATTTTATATCTCATGAAGGCCCTAATGATGACTTAAGATGACCAAATGTTGTTTTAAGGGCATCGTTTCGGCGCAGAAAACACAGAAAACAGCAGTAACTGACCACCAAAGCATGTTCCAATTTCGTGATGTGGTATTCTTTGGACGTATGCCGTCGGTAGAATTAATATTCGTCGGCAATGAAATATATACTTTTATTTGAACATACATACCAGCAATATATCCACCTGGTTTGATTCATCCTCAAGTCCTTTTGGACGCTGAGAATAACAGCAGTAACAAGGATTCTTGCCCATTTCCGTACACCTATAAAAATCTACAGGCCCATTAAAAGTCTGAATTTCGGCACCAGTGATCAATTTGCAAATGAAATGTCAAATAAAAAAGGGAACTTTACGTTTTCAGTTTTTCGCAATACTTTGTTGAAAACAAACTGTCCTTCCGATTTTTGGACGTACAACTCAACGTTTTGACGTTAGATGCCATGTACGTAAAGGGCGCCATAGCAATTTGATATCTATACATGTGTTTGTTCTTCATTCTACGAGGAGATCACATAATAAGCAAATATAACAAAGGGTAAATTAATTGTAAACGTTGATATCATATCGTGCGTAGTTGATAAAAGTAAGTGAATGTTATAAGAACAGTTCCAGAATTAATTGTATGGGAGGGTCGGAAGGCACTTTTTGAAAAAAATAAAAAAATAACACCACCCATACCTTTTCATTATCCTCCAACCCCACTTCCCATGATTTTTGATTTTCCTCCACCCCCACTACCTATAATTATGAATTTTCTACTAACTCCCACCACCTACAATTACTAAATGTACAAAAATCGAAACATGGAGAGAGTCTGTGGAATTTACCGTTTTCCCTTTCTATATCTCAAAAACGTCTAAGACCCAACAAACTGCTTCATTCCGCTTTGAAAATTTGCCATTAGAATGGAAAAATGTCTAAACCCCACCCATCTGATTTATTATAAGCTCACCCGTAAAACATGTTCGTTTACAGCGTCCAACCCAGCACTTCAAGAAGTGAGTCAACAGAACAAGTGAAACAATTGTCATTACATACCTGTTAGTGTTTAAACGTTAACATCCTTTCTTATTTTTGAAACCATGAATATAATATAAAATACTCGAATAAAAAAAAAATCATAAGAGCCTGTGACGAACGAAAAGACACGATATAAATTCAAGCTCTTAAGCATGCATTTTTATTTGGTTGTAGAGCATTTTGTTAACAATAACATAAAAGCTTCAACACAATGTTGACGCAGAAATATAACACCAAAACGTAATTTTCTATAAGCATTCGGTCATTACCGAAGGAACATCCTGGAAGGCACATGCTGTTTTCCCGCCAAAATAAACGTCTGCTTCCCTATCTAACAAGAAGACCCGATATTTACGCATATTCAAGCCGAATTTTAATTACGTTTCCAGCTTGACGTTTACATCTTCCGAACAGTGTACGAAAATGTATATAGTGATCTAGCACAGTTTCTACTGAAATATGGTACATGTATCGGAAGAATCATGTTGCGTCATTAAAACATACATGTATCATGCCTTCATGCCCTGACACCGACAAGACTTGTGATTTATTTAAACAGTCATGATTTATGGAAATTCAGTCATCCGTTTTTCAAATAATAGAGTCAGTGGCGCAGTGGTTAGCAGGTTGGACTACAACGCCAGCGGTCCGGGTTCGATTCCCGGTCGCGGCTGATATCCCGTGTAGTGTTCAGTGCTGGGTGATATGCTTAAATTGGTACTGTTTCCAGCAGTATCGGCCTAGACTGGATGCTGGGGAGGTAAATATGACACCTGCCGTGGGCTCGGCTGGAAATAAGTTGTTCCATCCATCCCAGGTGGGGACTGACTACCCTTGTTAAATAAAAAACTTTAACTTTAACTTTTTTTAATGATTTCACGCAGTACATGTTTTAGTAAACTTATTTTAAAGGCATTGACCTCTAGATCTTACGACAACAAAAAAGAAAAAACATAGATATCAAAAATTATTGCTATGTTTCTTAAGGTTTTAAAACTACTCTCTTGATTTGGTAGTTTAAGACAGATTAGAAACAAAAAATCGTGTTCTAATGGTCAAAACATGACTGAACTTTAAGCGAAAATCTAGAGGCCAGTGCCTTTAAATGGCTAAACGTGAAAGTATCTCGTGATTTTTGTCTACATACTGTTTAACCTATAATGGAAATAATGTAAGACTGGTTATATTTAGGAAAAGATGTGAAATATTTCGCATGTCACATTTTTGTTTTACTTCAGCGTAATATAGGTTTTTAAAAAGTTTTCTTTCTACGATGCTGGCTTTGTCATTAATACTTCTAACTGCAAAAATGCACTTATTTATGATAGATCTGTCTATTATTTACATTAATCTGGGTGGTGGAGGGGCAAAATATGACTGGAAACTAACAGAAGATAAATTCATATTGCAAATCAGATAAGCATGCAGGTATTTTAAAGAAACCGATGTTCGCGATTTTTTACAGTTTAACAGTGATACATAAGCGATTTAACTGAAAAAAATATAGTTTAAATACATGTTAAGCCACGTATTAGAAGAGAAAACATTTGCGTAACTCTGTAGTAAATATAATTGTATGCAACATTAGTGACTTCACATAATTGTAGACGAGAATGACTGCTGGGAATATTATATTGTTGGTTTTCTTAGAGATTTACACATTTTGCTGTTGAAAAAAGGTTTCCGAATCGGCTAGTGCTTCACAAATATATCAAAATACCTGAGGCAGATATGTCCTCAATATAGATGATGACGATATAACAATTCCGTCGGCATTGGATAATGAAATCGGTAGCATTGATTTATCAACATATGATTCTGTGTGGAATTGCACGATGAATCTGTACGCCTGTTTTAAGTAGTCGTGCAGCATGTAAAAGTTAGACTAATATTAGGGAAAAGTGATTTGCATGCAAGAAAAAAAATTCTCAATTCACGCATGTTTTTGTTTCGGCCTGCCTCGATATCATTTAGCTACATTCTATTTCTTTTTCCCCGGTTCAGTTTTTAGTGCGTATGCGAAACAGCTATTACTAAGATACTCATACGCGCAACGTGCCAGACAGAATACACGTGTGAATGAAGGGCGGGATTAAGGACGCTGACTGCAAATTCAGCGGGAACGAGACAAAAAACAAAATATTAAATGAACATAAATAAAAGGAAAGATCATATTTCTTAGATCGGTGATGTCAAAATTACGTTCCGTGTATCGCGGTCAGTTAAGTAGCGACTTGCGACTTGTAGTTAAAAAGGAAGGAAAATGTCCTTGTGTGAAACCCAGACAGCTGGAAGTGCGTCAATATTAGAAAGACTAATGCATAATAATTTATTAAGTTGTTGACTCATGAATACAGTTGAAATGGACCTAAGATATAATGTGCAACGATGCAAACAATAAGCAACGTCAATAAAACGTTGCGTTTCACGTCCAAAAATCGGAAGGACAGTTTTTCTTCAACACAATATTGTGAAAAACTGAAAACGTTAAGTTCCCTTTTTTATTTGACATTTCATTTGCAAATTGATCGCTTGTGCTGAAAATCAGACTTTTAATGGGCTTGTAGTTTTTTAAAGATGTCATTTTTGCGTATATTTGCCGATTTTTGTCAAAATTTTATATCAGAAGGAAATGGGTTGCTCAATAAAATTATAAATGTCCGTTGTAATGTTGTGCGATACCACTTAAAAACACACTAGTCCATATGTGAATTAGATAAAGTATCATATTGTGAAGTTTTGCTTATTTCAAATCTTGATTAGATATTTTAGAAGACCTATTACGGCGGATTTTGGGCATTTTGGCACCCTACGTTGCGACGTTCGTGACGTCATCACTGATTATTTATTGTTGCCAAGACGACTGAAAAACAAAAAAGGAACCATAGCGCTATAGTTGGCCCAAATTTCATCAAAATCGGAAGGAATGTCATATTTGATGAATAAGGTATCGATCCACCTTAAATTCAGATTTTCTGGACATTTCACCATTCTTTTGTCGAAACAATATGCATAAAGTGCTGAAACTGATTTCATTTCGTATCTTATAAAGACCCCAACAATGACCTAAGATGACCAAACATTGGCTTAAGGGGAACGTTTCGGTGCAGGATAAAGCATTAACTGAGTACGAAAACATGTTCTAATTTTCGCGATTAGGCCTTCTTTGGACGTATGCTGTCGGCATCTTGAATATCCGTCGGCTATGTTAAATGTACTATTACTTTTACATACATACCAGCAGTATATCAACATGTTTTATTTCATCCCAAAATTCCAGTGTACGCTGTGAATTACAGCAATAATAAAGATTTGAGTCCATTTCGGAAATTAAAAAAAAATATAAAAAAATATGATGCCATTGGTATCCTGAACATCCGCCGGCATAACATTAAATTATGACCCCTTTGAAATTTGACCCCATGGGTCATTTTTCAATGGATTAATAATCAATTTTCAATGTTGAAAATTGGCCCTTCCCGTTATTTAATGACCCACCCACGCGTAAAAATTTGACCCTCGTTGAAAAATGACCAACTATAGGCAGGTCATATTTCAACGTTGAAAACTGATCCCAATAATCTTACGCAATATGTCTTTTACCATACAGATGAAAGATTAATATTTCTGGTTTTTTTTTTCAGAACTTTTAAGTAATAAACGTTTAGTTATACATTCTAGCGCTCCACGGGCTAATAATACATTAGGCCCTATTCATCGGTAATAACTCTGACTCTGCAGATACTTGTCAGAAACAGAAGTTAAAACCCAGCTACACATCTTTGGGTGTTTATTAACGAACTGATCAACTAGGGCATCCTTGGGCGTTTATTCCACGGATGAAATTGAGTCGAGTTGGATCACGTAGCTCGAGGAAAACGCTCTTACACTGGGCACCAGAACAGAAAGAAAATGCCTCTGTACATGTTATACCAACCCCATAGGTATTCTATAAGAACCATGGTCACGAAGGGGAAAATATACTAACCCGTTTCAATCGCACATTTCATACCTAAAACACGCAGTTCGGTAAATGTTTACTACGGATATCAAACAAGTGGTAATTTATCTTCCACTGTGACTATTTGTTAAACGACATTGTGTCTGACATCATTAGTCCTCCACCTCTGATTCATGTGGGGAAGTTGGCAGTTACTTGCGGAGAACAGGTTTGTACTGGTACAGAATCCAGGAAAACTGGTTAGGTTAACTGCCCTCCGTTACATAACTGAAATACGGTTGAAAAATGGCGTTAAACCCAAAACAAACAAACAAATCCACTGTGTACCGGTCACATTTCTTCAATACATCGGATCTTAGAAAAACAACGCGTAGTTTATAGTTATTTCAACGTTACACAAAAAACTTGCTTGAACTTCCCTGGTGAAGTTCCGTTCTAGATTACAAAACCATTCTGATTGTCTAATGTGAAAACGTATGTCAATCGTCATTTTACTACACGTGTTCGCTAAAATGTGAAAATGCAGCATAAATGTGGAAAATGAATAAAATAAACAGAACAGATGCAGACCAATGTACGATTTCAAATTAAAGATCATATACAAGATGAATTTCATTCATCATTTCGAGTTTTATTGTAAAAATGTGATTTTGTTTTTTTCAAATTCTGTTTGTTTGTTTACATTTCGCCAAACATGTGCACACTGCCGTGACCTCTAGACCGGATGTTCATTAGAGAAGGTCAAGCAAGTTTTTTTCTGTAACGTTGACGAAAGCATAAAATATGTTGATAATCTCAGCAATATGGAATATTGAGAGAATGTGACTGGTGCTCGATGGAAGATAAATTATCGCTTGTTCAATATACTAGTTACCCATTCACCGAACTGCGCGTTTAAGTTGAGAAATTTACGATTGAAACGGGTTAGTATATTTTCCCGTTCATGACCATGGTTCTTATAGAATACCTAGGGTTAGGGTATTAACTGTAAAGAGGCATGTTCTTTCTGGTCTGGCGCCAGTGAACCAGAAGTGGAGTTTTACAACCTTGTTTACGGCGCTTGTTTACATTATCGACGGGGGTAAACCAACATTTCTACAAAAGTAGTGTAATTTCTTCATTCAAATAATAGCTTATTTGGTCTTTGGTCATAAATTTATCTTATGGTATTTCGCTACAATGTTTCTTTGACACTGAAGTTGTACCTTCTCATCTCGCATTGTTCGCGGTCCTCCCGATTAGGAGGTGTATGATCATCTTTGGGTCTAGTTCGTGTCATTAGGGCGATTCTATCTCGGGTCGGACACAGAACAACAAAACGAACGAAGCGCCCAAGGACGGCCTACAGTCTGGTCATATCTCAATGTTAATACAAAAGCTCTCATCGATTTAAGGCCGTTGGTTCGGGTGACAGTACTTACCGGATTTTTTATTTATTACACATAATTGTATCACTTGTGTATCAGACAAAAAGGAAGTATTTGTTTTCAAATTTAACGAGAGAAATTGCCTAGCGTAAGATAAGACACTATTTCAGTATTTTGTTAGCAATTTAGCAAAATATTTGGAAAAAAAAAACATTTCTCTAGTTAGGACAAACGAAACATAAAAAGCCTTCTCAGAATTTTTCAGATTATGAAGAAATTATCCGATCGGACACCTTTAGTTCCATGTTTTCAGCGGAAAGTAGGACACTTTATTTCTTTAAGCCTTTTAAGCGTTTTGTGACAAAGGGATCTCGCTAGAAAAAGGCGTAGTTATGGTAACCGTATAGCCTAATTGTTTAGTTTGGCAATACTATTTCCGCATGAAGTTTCGGAATTAGCGCAATACTATCTCATTTCACAAAGTGGTTTGACATGATCCATATCATATTAGGCATTCGTATCAGTTGGTGTTTAGCTTTCGGTCATGTAAAGGGGTTGTTATATTTAGACTCCATCGGTAATTTACATAGGGGTCATTTTACAACGTTGAAAATTGACCCCCTGGGTCATTGCAACGTTACACAGCCATAACATTACAGACCAATGAACATCTACATGTATTGAAAAAAGAATGTCATATCCAACTGGGCACAGTTACAATCCTGATATATTAATCAGAGGGACCTCCGCGGCCGAGTGGTTAAAATCAATGACTTCAAATCACTTGCCCCTCATCGAGGTTGATTCGAGCCTCATTCGGGACGTTGAATTCTTCCAACTGGCTTACGGAAGGTTGGTGGTTCTTCCCAGTGAGAATCAGACGAGAATTCGACCTTCATCAAAACATATTCCGTAAATGTCTAGCTGACACGGAACCCCAATAGGCTGAGAGGGGATTGGTCATGGGATCCGCCCCACCGACACACTCGGCTTTATTTTACAGATATATTTTAAACTCTTCAATCACGTTGAAAATGACTCATCACCAGACACCTTGAAGATAATGGACTCTATCCAGGTGCGTAGGTAGGCTTCACCAAATAGGCGAGGGTATGGAAACGTTAGCGTCCAGGGCAGATCCCTGATAGGGGAGCCAGGCGAGCCCCTCCCCCGGCGAAAAAAATGGTTTGCAGAAAATTATGTAATATTTGAAGATCTTATTGTTGATATTATTGATCAAAATTATACAATTTATGGTAACTGAAGAAAGCTTATACAAAGTTAAAGCTATATAATTATTGACTAATTTTAACCCATAATTTTAAAAATTTGGAGACAAATCTTTGCATCTATTTTACATTTCGGCAAAGATAGTCACTGGTTTTTACTTAATCTTTTTAAGATATGATCTTAGCATAAAATTTTAAAGAAATTTTGACATAAATAAAAGTCAGAATCTGAGTCTTTGTGTTTTCGTTTTCGGCAAAGGCCGACTCAGGTTTTATCAAATTTTACCAATTTTATTAAACTTTATTCAATTTTAACAAAATTTTAATAGTATAAACTTTAATCTAAATAAAACTAATAGAAATGGCCTCATAAAAACTTTACAGAGGACACATCAAAAACATTCCAAAATGAAATTTAAAGTTAGGCCAACATTCTTTTATGTATGTGTTAGGGACCTATGGTGGCATACAGGGCAGGTATATGAAAAGGCCACCATAAGAAAGTTCAGTAGTGATGATGTTCAGTATAAAACCAGACGACGGCAGGAAGAAGGTAAATAAAGAACAACGAATTAGGTAATTAAAAAACCGCGGAATTTATGCGTTACGTACACAAGAAAACGCGCGTAGTACATTCATCATGTAATATTACAACCTGAAACTTTCAGCACCGCTGGAAGATAAACATAGCTTGAATTCTATAGCAATTTTGATATGATAATATCAGAATTTTAAGTAAAACTATATGAAAACAACAGATATTATTATTTTACGTATTCATCCACAAGGATACGCGCTGTTTTCCTTCCAGACACACTCAAAACATCCAAGGGAACAACTGCCACTTCCACGTACTGTCTATACTCTGCTTTTTAATACTAAAACAACATAATAAGATTAAGAACAAAGATTTATTTGAAATTTATAAACTTTAAACGCTTCTTTCGATTAGTACAATGCAGCTGTACGTAATTAAACAGAAATTAACTTTGTTTGACACTGCTTACTCTATGTTTTTGAAATGCTATCGTTTTATAGTTATTAAAAATGTTCTGTTTGTGAAATTATTCTTAAAGAAGCTAACGAGCATGCCTTCGATAATTTCTGGTTCTTTCCAGAGTGTTTCTCTACTACAAACAGACGATCTCCGACGTTTAACTAACCGTTGAAAAATGACCCCATTACTGATCAAAATTTAACAACTGATCAGTTCTCAACGACTTTTTTTATCAAAATTTATATATTAATGTTGAAATGTTGGCAGGGTCAATTCTCAACGTGGAAAAAAAAACACCCATGGGGTCAATTTTCAACGGGTCAAAATTTAATGTTACACCGGCAATGTAATATGTAGTACTTTTTGAACAAACATACCAACAATATATCGATATCGTGAAATGCATCCTAAAGCCTGCATAAAAGTTGTGAATAACAGCAGCAAGAGGGCTTGAAGCCCGTTTCCTGAGACATAAAAAGACAAAAACATTATAAAAAGAACAGCTTTGAAAATTTTTCGATGGCCAGTAATGCATAAATTGATAAAATTGATTTCATATTGTACTTTGCGCAACTTCCAATTACTGTTGTTACTGCTATAACCTCCAATAGTAGCATCAGTAATATTGTTGTTGTTGCTAAAACTGCCAACAGTAACAGCAGTAATAATGTTGTTACTGCTATAACTTTACAACAGTAATAGCAGTAATACTGCTGCTACTGCTATAACTTCCAGCAGTAGTAGCAGTAATACTGCTGTTACTGCTATAACGTTCCGACAGTAGCAACAGTATTACTGCTACAACGTTATAGCAGTAATAGCAGTAATACTGCTGTTACTGCTGTTACTGTTCTACTGCTAACTTCCCGCTGGTTCCTCAAGGTAAAGCCTCGCTTTGAATACACAAGTGTTTTTCAATAATCCTATTTCCAAAATAGGTTTGACAAAGCGCATTTACGTAAAATACGCTGATCATCGGAAGTTTTCGGTTGCGGGGGTCGAGGAATAAAAATATATATATACAAGATTTAGCTTGGCAAAAGTTCCTTCTAGCGCATATAAAATATTCTGTCTTTTCAGAAAAAATGACTTTAACATCATGTTGCATAGGTTTAGACCGCTCTGAATTGTGTGCAGAAGTAGTGCTTCCGGATGTTTTCGTCACATGAGCAACACTCACAAGCACGTGCATATATATACAGACACAAGAATTTTACACATATGCATAGAGCGGACGCAGTGGTCCAGTGGTAACACTGTCTGACTACAAACCCATGGGTCCTGAGTTTGAGCCCCCGCTACTCCAGCTAAACAATTGCTGAAATTGAGATGAGTCCTGTGTATGGGCGCTTTACACCGGGCAGGAAAGCTTCTGGAATTGAGGCGTCTACTGTATCTTGCACTATCCTCCCACTAACATGACAGGACGTTAATATCAATTTACGTCCTTGACATTACTAACAGTCTTCTGTAGGAGTTGCCCATATGGTTACCGGTGCGACTGTAAGTAAGCTTATTATACAAAGAAACTTTGGCGCGTAAGCATGAACAATACATAGGAAACAGATCTTGAAAGATAAGATATAATTTAAAGGATGCAGTTGCAAGAAGTATCAATATATCAGAAGATAAGCATCCCGTGACCAGCGAGTCGACTGTTTCATAACGTGATATTTCCTTGTCGGACTGCTGTTAATAACTTGCATGTCAAAATAGATTGACTTAAAGAGGCATTGGCATAGAGGCTATTTGTAATAAATCTGCACAAGTCCAAGATGGTCGCATAAACACACTTTGGCATAGAGGCTATTTGTAATAAATATGCACGAGTCCAAGATGGTGACGTCCTTCTGGTAACCGGATGCCTTTGACAGTACCCTTGTATCTATTACTTTCTAAGTCAAGTGTGAAATGTCAACCATAAGTGTTTCTTCTCAAGAAAAGGAACAATAAGTAATATTATAATTTTCTAGTTAGCATTTTACTTCAGGTAATGACTAAAATATATTTTTTTATAGAAACTCTACTTTCGTTTAAATATATACTTAGTGTTTTATCATAAGATGTATCATTTGAAAATGTTGTAAATTTGTATAACTATCTTTATACCATTAAAGTTGAGCGGTAGTCTAGTGGATATGGTGTCGGCCGCTCAATCCAGAGGTCGTGGGTTCGAACCTCACTGGGGTCACGACCATGACTTCCCATATGACACCAGTACTGGTTTTTCAAGGAAGCGGGCTCGAGAGTGGTTCCAATGAGCTTGAGGCTTTCATCACAATCGAGCTAAAACAAGATAATATAAACTAATTATTTCATTATTGTTTTCTCCCGATTTAGGCCGAGGACTGGAACCCGGATATCCGCATGCAATTCTTTGACCGGATACACGTGCCGGTTGATAGTTTGATCTTAGCAACGACGAGTTACATAATTCGAGTCGAGATGTCTGTCCAGTTTAGTCTTTGATATACTAAATGACTAAGGTTGGGGCGCTCTGTACTTCTGGGAAATAGACCTTTTATCTTTTGATGGTAAATCACATACTATGATACTGACTTAATATGATAAGGACTGATAAGTCAAAGCACTGAGAGTGCTGATTGTGTTTTATGCGATGTATCAAATGATTGAGCAAAATGAAATCAGTCATAAATTATATTAGTAGAAAAAAAGACATTCAAATGCACTGGTACTATTATAATTAATTACAATTAAATATTCTATTTAGCAAAACTTCAGTGTTTTTTCTTTGCTTTTTTGTTATATTTCTAGTCCTTTGTTTCTGTTTCAGTTGGGTTTAACATCACACAGACGCAATTATAGGTCATATGGTGACTTTTCAGCTCCGTGCATTAACTTATCAAGGGCGAGCATCTAGATTGAAATACCATCCTTCCGTTAGGCATGTGGATGGCTTCCTTACATGAATAATTCAACGCCTCGAGTTAGTCTTGAACCCACATCGGTGAGGGGCAAGTGATTCAATGTTAGAGACCTTAATTGCTCGCCCACAGAGGCCGCTTATGGTCCTTTGGGATCATGGGACCATTCAATATTACTATAATAGAATTCCACCTTAGCTTGTGCTATCAGGCTTGAGGGGTATTGCACATTTCACTACCTCTCATGATACCAGGTCTGCTATTAATTAATGTGTTTGGTTATGTTCTCTGATACCAAGCGATCTTCTTATATTTTTGTAACCAAATTTTCTGTATAAAAATGGGCAATATTTGGCTTGATTTAATTAAAGCACAATTAATTTTACTCTTTTTTTTCAGTTAGTATGCTTGATTACTATGAAACCTTCTGTGAAGTTTAATTCCAATATATATATTTATGCGCGCCTCGTGAGAATCCACTCGAGCCGAAATGTAGCATCCCAGATTGAGCTACTGTTATAATTACCCTATTATATTGGAATTGAACTTCACAGACTGAAGGTTTCCTAGTAATCAAACATGTGATCCGTCCTCGCAAAATCCACGACAGCCGAATACAAAATCCCAGATCTAGCTACTGTTGTAATAACCCATTTATTATATACCTCCACCTTTTTGTTTGTTTATTTGTAATCGAAGGAAATCTTAAATGTTTTGCCGATGTTAAAATGAAATGAGTGATGTTTGTGTGTGTGTTATTTATATAACTGTGTCAGCTCATGTATATTAATGAAAGTAGTCCAGCAACATACAATACGGAAGTACAATACGGGGTTTTGGAAGGTACAATACGGGATTTTTTTACAGCCTGTTCGTATTTCCTTGTGAGATGCAAGCTGTATTTTTGATCAGCTTGCTTCTGATCATTCCAAATTTTACCGATAGTACAGGACTTGTGTGAGCATACAAGGATCTTACATGCCTGCCTGTGTAAGACCGGTTTTTTTCCATACTCGAGGGACAGTGTGGAATGGAAAACCGAGCGTTAGCGAGCATAACTTTTTTCTCTGTTACATATCTTAGTCTATTATATAATAAACATTTTACAGCAAAATGTTTCGGTTCCATGATCCTGTAACATCTACGTTATTGCTTTAAATTAGACAGGCAGCACATTTATTTTTTTCCCAAATGAGTGAACGTTACATTCATTAATTGAAGAGATAAAGATCACAAAGATTGATAATTTGAGAACTATCATTTATCATTTGACAAAAAAGAATTTGTTTTTATCTTCTTCTCGTTCGCAACTACATTGTCAGACTAATAGCCTTGACGAAACTTGTGGTTTGCCGCAGATCCTCAATGCCTCCATACAGTTTCTGGTGCATTGAGGTATCTATCGGCCAAGTCGCAGCTCCCTCATGGTCATGCCTTTTTACATCTCCGAAGTATATGCACTGAAGTCTGATCTTCCTCACCATATGAACAAGCTGGCGGTGGTTCCAGTCTCTTTTTTCTTGTACATGTGAGCATTGAGCTTGTTGTGCCCCGAGCGAAGCCTGACCAACATCACTTATTCAAAGAGATGAAAAGCATCTTTCTCTATCCTTGGTCTCGTTAGTGCCTTGATGATGGTGACTTTCTTCTTGTAACTCACAGGTTTTGTTGGTTGTTCTGACTGAGCTTCTAGCTTAGCCAGTTTGTCCGCCTCTTCATTGCCTGCAAGTCCACAATGGATGTAATCCACTGAAGTGCTACTTTGCAGGTTATACTCATGCTCTGCATTCTCCTGGCTAGTGCGGAGCTTTATTGTTGATCAGAACTTCCATAACAGACAGTGCATATGTGAGAAAGACGACTGAGGAGCTTTCTTCTGCAAAGTCTTCAACCATTGAGACGGCCTTCATGAGTGTTTCAGTCTCTGCCTTGTAATTGCTGCAATGCTTTCCTGTGGCTGCATGTAGAGTTTTTATGACATTTAGCATTTTGTATACGGCATATGTGTTTTTTGTATCATTGAAATGCTGTAAAGCACTGAAAATGAGGTCTCAAGATTTAATTGTTTATATGAAACAAATGAAGAATGTAACCTTGTACCATTTCGGTATTTTCACTCAAAGCAAATTGATTCTAATATAGTGTGCATATTGATAAGTACCGGAACAGTCGTACAGAGTTGCAATAAAGAATAAATCCTAGCACTGAGACGTCTAGGATTTATTCAAGTTGCTCAATTTGAGTAAGTGGTAGTGCGTGGGGGGGGGGGGGGGGGGGGGGGGGGGGCGGGGGCGGATCCGGGGTTTGGCCATCCGCAGTTATTCATTAACACTTGAAATTCGTCCTTACACATAGTTTTATACTTACGTTCTGTTTGCTTTTCAAAACGAGATTATGGTATATGTATGTTTTTCAATGTTTAGTATGTAAGTCATCATAGTAAAACGATAATTTGGATTTCATTCTGTTTTTCAATTTGTCAATAAACTGTAAAGTGTTTTCTATATAAAATAACTAGAAATATGCGACTTATTGAAGCAACGGAGTCGGAATGAAAATGTATAAAGATAACATTGCAAACTGTCACTTTAACATATGTATTTTTTCTTCGTAACCGCATGCAGAGGATGTATATTGCTACAACAAAAGTGCATGAAAAAAATACCGATATACTCTTTCAAAAACATCGTATTTTCCTTTTATTTGTCCATCCGGTCTATATACAAAATATATAGTACTTGATAACATACCGATGGTGATGATATCTCCGCAAAGTGTATTGCATAATACGAGATTTCAACAGAGTTACAATAAGTGACCCACCCCGAAAATAAGAAATATGCAAAACATTATTATAATTTCGCAAATTTCATCGTACATTCATTCGAAATGTACAGTAGCATCACTTTGATAGAACCGCTCTACACACACTGGAAGTCTTTACTTTAGGCCTAGTTTACTGCCATAATGGTTCCGCTGAATTATGGAGAGAAGTCCGGTAATATGATTAATTATTAAAGAATTAGAAGTATCAAATCTAAAATACTTGATTTCGTAAAGTAATAGTAAAAATATCAACGAAAAGGGAACAATTTTATGCTTGCATTATAATATGTTAAGCGTATCTATACAATACTGACAGCTAACAAAAGGCAATGTCACAAAAACAATTTATCCACATGTTTTCCAACCAATAATAAAATAAACTTTATTGTTTTTCATAATTATAATATCTATTAAATATTCCAAGCCGATATTTAACAGAACAGAACAGAACAGAACAGAATTTATTGATTTAAGCATACAAGCTCATCATCATAACATCAATATGACAGTCACAATAAATCATGTATAAATCATAAATATAGGTGCATGTAATAATTACAATCACATTATAAATGATAATAAATAATACATATCGAGAGTGATTCTATACAGAACAAACATAAGTCAAGCGTTCTTACGTATTCAAAGTATCATTTCTGAGTTTAAAGCTTTTGATACAATATAGTGCCAGTTTTGTCAACAAACTTTTGTTTTCTGAGTTTAACAAAGATACCAATTTGTACATACAAGGTCGAGTTGCATAAAACCTCGGAATATACATATTTCTAATCTGAGTATACAATGGACATTCTAATATGAAGTGATACTCATCTTCCAAAGCATTTAAATTGCATAAAATACATATTCGTTGGTTCCTTTCTATATTTCTATGGCGCCCAGTTTCAATATTTAAGTTATGAGAATTTAATCTTATTTTTGCAATAATATTTCTAAACTTTGGGATTTCTATAATATTTAGGTAATAAGCACGGGATATGCCAGTACTGATATGTCTATAAAGAAACAATGAAGAACAAGCTTCCACTCCAACGTGCCATTCTGTTTGATATATATCTTTCAGTCGAGTATTAAACAAGGGTATAAAGACATTCATATTAACTGATTCTGGAAATAACCACACATCTGTAAACCCTGAGGTTTGCAAAATATTTCGTACCTTTGACGACCAGTTTGTAACATTATGGTCGGAAAGTATTTCCATTCTTTGTTTATCTACAATAGTTTTTATGATACAATTATTTTGTTTGCAACCATATAGTTTCAACCAGTATTTTATAATTCTAGTCAAACGATTAACATATAGTGGAAATCTACCTAGTTCAGCATATAAAGACAATGTATTAGTTGATCTTTTTACATTTAACAGCCATTTGCAAAATTTTTATGGATGCGTTCTATGTTGTCTGCTTTTAAAAATCCCCATATTTCACAACCATAGTTTAACACAGATAAAACATATGAATCAAACAAGTTAAACATTATATTTACAGGTACTTCCATATTTCTAGTAACACTAAATAGAGAATTCATAGCGCGTAAACCTTTTCCGGCTAATGTTCTCGTGGCATGAATAAAAGACCCACCGCTTGAAAAAACAACCCCTAAATAACTGAAAGTACTAACAATTTCTATTTCCGTACCAGCATAATACCATATACAGTTTTCCCTTAATCTGCCCCCTTTTCTGAAGACGACAATTTTTGTTTTCTCCACGTTCACATTTAAATTCAATTTCTTACAATAAGTTTCTAAATTGTCCAATGACTGTTGTAACCCCTCTCTAGTAAAAGAAAATAACACCGCGTCGTCTGCAAATAATAGTAAATAAATTGACAACTGATCTAATGTAATGCCGGCATCTAAGTTTTGTTGCAGATGTACTTCAATGTCGTTTAAAAACAGCGAGAACAAAATCGGAGAGGTTATCTCCCCTTGTAATAAACCAAGATTACAATTGAAAAAGTCTGACAACGTATTCATGTGTCGTACACATAACTTGATATTTTCGTACATTGAGCGAATAACGGACAATAATTTGCCATCAATACCAGATTTTATCAGTTTATACCATAGACAGTTCCTGTCTATTAAATCATAAGCCTTCTTATAATCTATAAAACAGCACATTAAATAGGATTTATCTTTCAATTGCTTTTCAATAAGAGAATTCAATATGAAAATAGCGTCGACAGTACTGTAATTGGATCGAAATCCAAACTGAGCATCGGTAAGTATATCGTTTTCATCTACCCACTTCTTTAGCCTGTTATTTAATATAACAGTAAAAAGCTTAGAAAAACAGCTAATCAGAGTTATACCTCTATAATTGTTTGGATCACTGGAGTCACCTTTTTTGTATAATGGTATAACAACTCCTTTCGACCAGCTAGGCGGAAATTTCCCTTGCTGTAAAATATAATTGAATAAAAGCCGAATCGGTTCACCGATTACTTCTATACTTGATTTAAAATATTCATATATGATATTATCAAATGAAGATGCTTTATTTGTAGACAGTGATTTCACTGCTTTTAAAATTTCCTCTTTCGTGATCTGTGAGTCAAGTTCGGAAAATGTACTCTCGTTTATGCCGTTACTATCAAATTGCCTAAGGAATTCCATACATTCTTCGTTTTCTGTCACATCATCCTTTTGCGCTAAATTTTGGAAATGCTGGAAGAACTCACTTAATTCAATATTATCCGCGGGTTGACTACTAGTCTTTTTCTTGAACATTTTCCAGAAATTTCTGGGACTGTTTCGACGCATATCATTCATTTTCTTACTTAATTGCCTATTAAATTCCTTTTTATATTTTCTACAGCAATATTTATAATCTTTCTTCTTGTCTAACAATGTTTGTCTTGTTAAGTTATTTTTACATATATTATACTCAAATACAGCATTTTTATATAACTGAAATTTATCTTTACATTCGTCATTATACCATTTTTGCCTGTTTTTGTCTACAGATGCGAATTCTACTGTTTTAACAGTAACATTTTGTTTGAAGTATTTATCACCTTTATTTGTGATATATTGCGTAATTAGCGTGACAAGACTTTCAACATCACTGCCGTTCTCTATGCCTTCGTGTACTGAACGTTCCAAATTCTCTATATCAGTTCTTATATCATTTACGAATGCTTCACCATACTCTGGGTTCCACTTATAAAAGGTTCGTTTATAATTCATTTTACTCTGGGGATGCGTTTCTATTTTCAATGAAAAGGACAGTGGAGCATGATTTGAGAACTCATTGAATTCTTTTACTGCAAAAAAGTCTATATAATCAAAGTTAGAAACGGACGTTAACATATAATCTACTACACTTTCCCCGTTATGGGTCATACACGTGATCTTTCCCACTGTTTTGTCCTCGTGCAATCTGCCGTTAACGATCCGTAAATTTGTAGCTTTACACAGATCTAAAAGGTAATCTCCGAACCTATTTGATTTAAAGTCACGTGAACACCTGGGTAACGGTGTATCGATGGGCTGATTTCCATCGCCTTGTAAATCATAATCATGTTCAATATAGTCTGTTTTCTGACCTATTCTACTGTTCAAGTCACCAGTAAGGAATACTTTACCTTTGTCCATGAAATAAACTATATCATTTTCTAATTGCTGAAAAATATCATTATCGTAAATGTCATGAAATGGCGAATTTTCTGGTGGAAAATACGCAACTGCTAAATATAAATCTTCATCAGTATGGAAAAAATTCTTATCAAATTTCAGCCAAACTATACAATCAATTTCATTTTTACACAATTTTACACCTTTGCGTATATTGTCTTTGATATAAACGATGATTCCGCCACTACACCGTTTTGCCCTTCTGTGTTGAAAACGCCTATATGAATGAATGGGGTTACTATACCCCCTCAGTTCAATATCCGAATTTTTCCCCGACCAAGTTTCAGTTAAACATATTATATCATACTCACTAATAAGTTTGAGAAAATCTTCTGAAGATCGTTTAGCTATAGTTAATCCCTCTACATTCCAAGAACAACACTTAATAGCACTCTCGACATTTTCCTACTCACTTCCTCTGTACAACCGCTTATCAATATACAGCTTATCAACGCTGAGATACGCTTCCTTCCCCTCCGACCGAGCTTTCCTCATCACCGGAATAAGCTTTCTGCGCACTTCCACAACTTCCGGCGGAAATTGTTCCCCGATTCCATATGCTGTATCCTTCAGTAATCGCGCAGACTTTCTGACCTTCTCTCTATCTGGAAACTTCCAAATTTTGCGACAATCGGTCGAATCTTGGAAGATTTGAATGCACCAATTCTATGGACCCTTTGAAGCTTGATCTCGGTTTTTGCATTCTCAATTCCCAATTTTGCCTCTATTAAGTTTAATACTTTGTTCTCGCAGTTTTCGTCTTTCTCCTCTGGAATATTGAAGAACATCAGATTGTCCCTCATGCTTCTGCACTTAAGATCAGTAATTTCTCTTTTTAATTCCTGTTCTTTAGTACGTTGCTCCGATTCAAGCTTACGCAGATTAGCCAACGAAGAGTCAATTTGCCGTTGCTTTTTATTGAATTCCTCGAGGTCATTACTGTCAAACTGACGACTCCTCTCGATTTCTTGAAATTTGACCTCAAAACCTTTGATCGTCTGCTCAACTATATCAATGCGTCCCGTTAGTTTTGTGACCGAACACTGTATTGTATCTAACTGGGTCAATTTTTGATCCATTGAATTGAGACGTTGTAAGATCTCAGATAGCATGTCCATTTGATGCGTATTGGCCATCGGCGATGAAGGTGTATTGTTAGGAGAAAATGCAGGAGAAGCAGAGTTCATTTGCATAAATTGACTGTTACTGTTACTATTATTATAGTACATAGGGTTTGACATCATAAAGTTCTGACCTGCTAACATTTGATTGAAATGTCCATTTTGTGTTCCATTATTCGCGCCCACCTGAGCCATTGTTGAAAATCGCTTTGACGATTGTTGCTCCGTATCTGGCGACGATTTGGATTTTTTCCGCTTTTTTTTAACGCATTATTAATTAACTTCATTGGCCATATGTATTGAAAAGGGAAGTGACTTAATAGCCTATATGGCATGCAATCCTCTGCATTAATATATAAAATGATGTTAAATTGGCGTATCAAAATTTTTAGAATTTTAATTGCATGCGTATTATAAAACATCTTCAAGCCAAAAATCAGCAATAGTTGTAATTAAGTCCAGAAAACATTTTCTGATTAAAAAAAGCACCTTGCTGATTTACAACTGAATGCACGTGCTTATTACTAAAATTACACGTGCTGAAGACAGTTAAGAAATTAAATAAGATATTTAGAATATAATCACTGCAAACAATAGGTATTTATAACTTAATGAAAATTATAAAAAATCAAATTTCTAATACTACTACCTTTTGAAATATGACACAAGAAAGTTTTTTGAGTTTCCGCGATTACCAGCTTCTGTAGCCGTTACCATGGTTACGGCACACCGCTAGATTTCTACGACCGATCTTTAAAGTCAGTTTTTACTTTACTTAATTGTTTTATCATAGTAAAAAAGTTTTGTATGATGGGTAAATTAAGTATGGCATATATTTTGAAAGATTCCTCGTATATTAAATGAATCATCGATTAATAGTATTTTGCCGATCAATAGCTTGGTTGCGTGTCCAGGGTCATGTAGCTAAGCAAACAGTTTGAAAGAATTCTGGAATAGAATCTATTAGAATATTCTTTAGAAGCATAAAATGCAACCAACATATTTGGTTTGAGAGAATCTATTCAGCAGAGGTCGTGAATAGTGCATCATCTTTCGTTCCACCTAGCACTGGTCAGTTTTCTTAAGAACAATTGAAACATTCGGAAAAAAAGAAATGTATTAAGTAAACGACAAGGTACTGAGAAGTCATCAGACAGACGAAAATGTTGTCGCTAAAAATTATATATACATTTAAATATAAAAAAAGGTTCGATTTCTTGGGAAAAACAGCGGTATATAGACTTCTGAGATTGTTTCAATAATTTGATTTTTCACTGCTAGCGCTTTCTGATGTACATATCTTCAGGCAGTTACATTTTGAAATAACACAATGACGTAACGTCATAGCAAAAATACGGGAAACGTCGTAAAAACACGTTGCGGCAAACTTATTTTATATACTTTAAAATAATGTAAAATGCATCTCAAGAAAACTCCTATGTAACTTGTACCGTTTAAAAAGGGAGATAATAAAAATTGTTAAAACACATTTTTGCTCGATGTGTAAGTTAAAGGATAAAATTTTGGATAACTGAATTACTTGTGATAATTGTTTAACAATCAATTTTGGATACTTTAAAATAAAGAATTACTCAAACAACTCACTAGTTATTTATGACAAAAGTGATATTAAATCGAATATAAAAATCTCATCTCCAATTAAAAGGAAATAATAAAACACCTTTCAGAAAAATATGAGTTAAAAATTCAAAAATCAAAGCAATGGATGCATTAGATTTGCACGCAGTTAATATCATTAATATCTAAAAGGCGCTCGCGGTAGTTTTTTCGGACGGGTCGATATTTACCCCAACACCGTGCCAATTTTGTTGTTTCTAATCACCGTACCATACCGATACCGTACATATGTATTCGTGAATTTTAGGTTTTGTTCGGAGAATGGCCGAAACCTATATCATTCTATGACATCAAAATACTTCAGAAACGCGTGAAAATCCGCTTGTCAAGAAATCTGCCGTTTGATAATTTGATATATATCTCTAGGTCACTTGCTCAAACACTTAAAGAGTTTCCGTAGCATTTGTCGAAAAGCATTTAACCTGCGCTCTTCAAACTTGGTGGGGTAATTGGCTATATGGAGTAGACAACCCCTATATGTTAAAGGTAAAGGATGCATCTGACGACATGATTTCTTCTTACAGAAATAAAGAAAAAAAAACAGTTTCTTCAGTCACACTTTCAGCGAGTTTATTCCGGATATTCCCCAGGTGAGCTACCTAGGGCTATTTGATCCTCTTGTTAACTATCTTTGCCTTAAGCTCTGGATAAATACAGAATAATGTCAAGAGTTTGGCTGAATATATGCCCTTGTTTGAAATAAAAATTGATTACGTATTTCGTACCAACCTGCGTTGTATAAATGCCCGCCACACCCCGCCTTGTTGTAATTTGATTTAAGCCAAATCTAATATGGTTACCTATCAATTTTCTTTTTGTTTCAGATTAGGTAGACATAACCAAATGTATGTGCAAAGTTTGATTTAATTCTATTCTGTGAAACTCGATAAAATAGCAGAAATACCAAGTTAAGATCGACAAAAATATGAAAAAATACCCCTTGAGTCTGCTGAGAAAGTATTCTTTTTTTTTACAAAATCAATTTCTTTTGATTTCTCTGAGCATGTTTCCACTAGATATTTTGTTTTCAGTTATAAAAATGCATAGATGTCAAATCTATGCTGATTATTGTACTTTACTGAAATATATATTAGGGGTATGGAAATTTTGAAAAATGTTAAAGATAGCACCATATTTAGGGGCAAATAAGATTAAAACAGTGCTGGTGACCTAGTATTTTTATTTCATTTTTCAATACATCATAACATGATCTTGTAATACAGAACATTTTATCCAAATCTATTATTGGGAAAAAGATTACGAAACTGTAGTGAGCGTCTTTAACAACTTTGACCATTAGTATTCTCAATTTTAAGGTATGTGAATAAGCAAAACTTCCAACTAGAACCTTGAAGAATGTAGATATTTTGTTTTATTTTAAAACGTAAGCTAGTGAATTTTTTACATCGTTTTATTGACCTAAATGCCTACACAAATATCTGTAAAATAATTTTTTTCTTTTGCTAAAATCCCGTGCTTGGCTATGCACGTGCACAAATATCAAAGGTCTAGGTCTTGCGATTTCAGGCGAGAAGATCTTTAAAGTTTTTCCTATATAAGTCTATGTAAAACTTGGGGACCCCTGGGTGGGGCCTCTTTTCATCTCACAGGCATACATGTAATTTTAATAATCTTGGTAGAGGATCACTAGGCAATGCAACTCACCAAATATCAAAAGCCTAGGTATTGCAGTTTCAGAAAAGATGATTTTTGAAGTTTTTTCCTATATAAGTCTATGTAAAACTTCAGATCCCCGAGGCGGGGCCTCTTTTCATCCCAACAGTCTTTATAGAGAACCATTAGATGATGACATATGCCAAATATCGGACATCTATGCCTTGCGGTTTTGGACAAGAATATTTTTAAATATTTTCCTTTCGGTTGCCATGGCAATGTGGAATTCAATTCTTTGAACAATATTTAAAGAGGATCATCCAAGTAACACACACAATAGTTCACCCTGAGCACTTTGTGCTCAGATGAACTAAAAAGACGATTTTATTCTATTTTATATGTTTGACGCCGATCCTAAACAATCCTGGTTTGTAATATTAAAGTCAAAACTAAAAAATATTAAAAACTTAATGTAAACTGATGTAGTGTAAAGAACATTGTTTAATTAACTACTTCTAGTCAATAGTCAGAACTATGCAAATTGTCTAGATTACTGAAAGGCAAGCCATTAAATAAGCCTATTACATAAAGTGAATGCTACTTAAAGATGTACTATGCTCATTTGTTGCTAAAATATTTTATTTTTACATATTGATTTAAGTGTCGGAAATCATCATGAAATGTATTCAATTTGGCTAGATATAAGATTTTTTATATTCAAAGCTTTAGTCGCAAACATTAAAAGGCCATAACCTTGTACACCAGACTGGCCGAGCCTCGTTACCGCATAAACAGATACCCTCGAACCGGATATTCCCTTCTCCATCTACAACAATTGACTTCTGATTTTAGTAACATTATAGATTCATTTTGTGTTCACTTATATATTATTATTATATTATTACACTTAATGCACAATACTTCAACTCAAACATTTTTGCTTTAAGTTGACATATTTACTGTATAGTAATGGTTAATGTTTTCAAATATGAACTTAGGGCAAAATATATCTTTAAGTAGCAAAATTTTATAAACTATATAATCTCTACCATTGGTATAGAAAAAAAGAAATACTTTCATGATCAAATAATCATTCCATTAACAATCGCTCCCTTTGCTATAACTGTTTTTCAGATTATTTGCATGTTCGTAAATACACTGGTGACTTCCATCTTCCATGACTTTCAGAAAAATAGCGTTTATCGGATACGGCAAAACCATGGCAAATTTTCTCATCGTCGTTGCTATATTTCACTGCAACACACTGCATGTTCTGTAGGTTGATGCATGCTTGTTTACATCCTCTCAGTGACATTCTACCGCCTCTGCCAATTTCATACCCGTCTTTACGTCTTATGGATCCCCATTTTGGATACCACTTATGACCACTATCAAATGAATCGATGCAAGTTTGTTGATCAAGTCCTAAAGTATACAAGTAAGGGATAAAAGATTTTAATATTGTATAATCCATCGAAAAATTTCAAAGGTTAATGAATGCATGAATAATACATGAAGTAATCAGACACGTGCACCTGTTAAATCCTTATGATAGGTTCAGTGTATACAAATACACAATTGTTACAGATAAAAAGAAATATAATGTTAAACTTTTGAGAATGGCAATTACAGTAAATAACAATATTAGTCACACGGAAAAAACAACAATAACAACAAAAAAAAAAAACAACAAAAAAAACAAGAAATTGTAATGTGTTACTAAATTCCCCCGTCTAGGGGCATAGATCACAAAACATACTGCCAGGCAATACCACATCTTCTTCATAGTAAGGGGGCAACAAATTTGCTACAAAGCATAACTATATGTCATATAATTTATGAGGAGTTTTGTGTTTGAAAAATTGTGTAAAACTATCAATTATAAATGCTTTTTAATGTTAATACCTGATATAGCTAAGTTTTAAATCGGTAAGAAATAAAGAAATACAATTGTAGTGTATCATTTTATCATATCAAAGGGAGGTTATTAATAAACAACTGAAACGCACGACATTCACAATAACTAGTTACTGGGTTTGCATTCTAGAAAACTACAGTTTTAATAGCTTTTTTATCTAAAGATACCGCTCATCTTACTTGAAACATAATTTCATTTTCAAATTAGTGCGGGGTGGGGTGGGTGGGGAGGATGAAATGACGAAAATCACATGTATTGCACTTTATCATCTAAAAGGGACGTACTTTCATTTACCTCCCTCCCACAAAAGAAAAGAAGAAAAATTTTACTTGGGAGCCTTTGACCTTTATCTTTGAGAGAGGGGTTTGGGTTTTGCACATTACACAATGCCTGGTAATTGTGAACATGACAAGTTATTTGAATATACATCCTAGCATAAAAAGTTACAGACCGGTCAAAAAAGAAAAAAAAAGGACCAGGGCCTAGTTGTCCAAAACGTTAACAAGCGATTAAGCTAACGGTCGATTAACTTTTTAGAGTTATATTTCGACATTTTAGAAAATCTTGAAAAAAAAATATATGAGTTAATGATTATGAACACTAAAATGTCTTTACAGTAAAATTATAACATCGTGCTAGTGTTTCCCGCCAAGACTAGAATTTTTAATCAAAATTTAACAGGCGGTTAGTTTAACAGCCCGTTACAGTTTCGAACACTGGGCCCAGAATGTTTATATCCAAGTTTGACATTGACCTTGAGCTAGAGGTCTTGGTCTTACATGCAACAAATACTTTTACAGGCGACTGTTTGTGCCAAGTCATTAAACAGACAATAAACTGATCTATGATCTTTTGACTTCTAAGTGTGACATTGACCTTTGAGACAATGGTCTCGGTCTTGCAGGCGACACATTATAGGGAACATTTCTACCAAGTGATTTTGAAATCCCTCAGAGAATGGTTGAGTTAAGGACGCGAAATCCCTGGAAGGCGACATGGATATGGACTGGACACGAAACAGGCTCTGTTAACATTTAACCTCAGATGTGATTTTGACCATGGAATCATGGGTCTATGCTTTGCGCTTGCCACTTATTCGCTTTATGAGAAACATTTTACAAAGTTATTTTAAAATCATGTCATGGATGGAAGAGTAATGGAAATCAAGTGTGACGAAATGACGTACGGACTGACGCATCCAATTTCTGTCTCTTCCGAAACGACGGGGGACAACTAACTGTACAGTAATGTATCATGACCTCATAAAATATATATCATGTACTTTGAAAGTGCCTAAAATATGCGCAATGTTGAGGAGTCAAACTGACTGTTGACTAAAATAGCAGACTACTTGTCTTATAAATACTTAGTCTGGGCGGAATAAACCAGATATAAATTTACAAGCATTCCAAAGTCTCTTGTGTGATCTGCTGATCAGGCTGAATAGTTACTTCGCAGATGTCTCACAGTACCTATTGGATATTATCAAAATATTTAACGTTGGCTGTTTAGATCGTCTAAATCTCTAATTAGATCCGTTCAATTCAAGCTCTATAGCTAGCTGAATTCAAGTTAGAGAGTCCTTTACTGCAGCAAAGTCCCCTTTGACATATGTAGATTTCGCTGTGGAGATTTTAGAAATAGGACCCGGGGCCAAATAACTGCCTCGTAGGAAAAATCTCAATAACTGCCGGGTTACACTGAGCAACTGTGTGTGTGTGTGTGTGTGTGGTTGGGGGGTGGGGGGGGGGGGGGGCTGGGATTTTTCCTTTTTTTTGTGGAAAAAAAAAACATGTCTTGTGTTTTGATTGAAAAAATATTCTGGCTTCAGCATATTGAAAAATATAAAAATATATTTTGACTCCCAAAATCACTGAAAAAAATTTCAGGCTCAGATTAAAAAAATATTTCCATTACTCTGAAAACAACATTCTTTGTTCCGAAACTGCTTTGATATTTAATATTTTATCATTACCTAATAAGGTAAGTATTTATAATCATCATAACACTTTTTCTGAGCAGCATTTCTATCAAATTAAATATTTGACACTGCTGAAGAAGAGTGCCAGATTGATTTTGTGAAGTATGATTTTGACTGCAAAATGTTACACTGATTATTTCAGTTTGTTACATACCCGTTTCTACTCCCCGTTAAGTTACAATAGAACCGGAAACGTCAATATTTTCCATACATTGACGTATGAATTTCATATCGGGTGCGTGACGTGATTTAATGTGTATCGTTGCATTAAATCTTTTATTTAGTTCAGTATGGTCAGTCTTATTTAGGCTATTGAACAAATTCATGATATTTGCATTATACTTACACGTGTACATACGTATCTAATAAAAAGTTATTATCTTTGCATCTGGAAATATGCACTCGTTCTTTAGCGGAAGAATACTGCGCTCCTAAAGTCGCGCAATATATCCACTGCAAAACTCGTGCATATTTCCCGATACAAAGCTAAAACCCTAAAAATATATCTAATTGTTTTTTCACATTGCTTAATTTTTCTTAATCTAAAACGATAAAACCTATAAATATGAATAGCAATCTATACTGTATACATAAGCTTTAGAGCAGAGAGGTGGGGGAGGGGAGCACCATCTTTTATGTATATACTTCCTTTTTATTTATAAGACCATACTGATAATTATTTCTTACATCTCACTAGAATTCAGCATTTGAGTGTTGAAATATTCAAAACCATCCGCATTAATACTTCCTTGGCAGTAATACTTCCTACAAGGATCTTGCACCCTAATAAAGATGTCTACTTACAATACGGATTACCTTTCTTCCAAGTTTTGTTGACAGTATAACAATTAAACTTAAATTAATCGACAACCATAATCAGTGTTGAAATCCCCTTAGAATTCAGGATTTTCAAAATTTTACGTGGGATGACCCCTTCCCACTTCATACAGAAATAATACAACACTTTCTTAAAATAAGATAACCAATTTTCTTGTCTCACCCACTTCAAGTTGACGCAAGACTAAGCGATCCAAATTCAGGTGATATCTACCTTGAAGAAACTGTCATTTTTTAGATTTCTTCTTTGAAAATTCACAAAAGTGACATTTTGTCAAAAATCGTTATATATGTATTGTTTTGAAACTTTGTAGGGCGGTTCAAAAATTATTTTACATCCATATTATAAGTCATGGTCCCTTACTGACATTGACTTTGAAGAAATTAGCATTTTTTTGTAGATTTTTTGACGTCTTTGAAAATTCCCCAAAATGACACTTTCTCAAAACACTTTACGTAATGGTATACTGCTTTGAAACCTTGTAGGAAATCAGCCTTTGAATATGCACAAAAATGACAATTTTTCAAAGAGTTGTTACAGATATAACTTTCAAACTTTGGAATATGGTTTTAAAACTCCTTTTGCACTTACATGTATTTCATGAGTCAAAGCTCCTGTGGGCGAGGGACTTTCACGCAGTGGCCTTGTATTAAGAATAGCTCTCAAACACATATACCAAAAAATGTGAGAAATGATATGTATAATTTTTACCCTTTATAATAAAAACTTTATTTAAAAACAAACTTTTCTTGAGCGAAACACTAATCTTTTGAAACTTCAGTTAATGACATTTTTCCTAAAACTTAGCAGAATGCAGGATTTATTGTTTAAAATACAAAAATATTCAGACTTCCATAGAAGGCAGAAAAAAGTTTTGCTCCACCCCACCACCACCTTGTCCCTTAAGAAGTTCAAATGGTTTGCCCCTTAGTTAATTAAACATTTTAAAAAGCATCCTGACTTATGAAATACAAAGTAATAATCGAACCTTGTCTAGGCAAAAGAACATCTCTTTCATCCGTCACCCAGTCATTATGCCTAAAGACGTAATATTCCTCCATATTCTCTACATATATTGAAACGTAGTCAAGTAACCAATTAGGATAACTGCCACTACCATCATGTCCTATCACAACTCTGGTAATCTGAAAATAATCCCAAAATATAAACTGAGAATACTATGTGATATTTAAGATAAAAATTATGAAAAGTCTGTTCCTTTCAACCGGCGGACCGAAAAAAAAACCAACTTCATTAATAACATAATAGACCTTTTATTGGCGGATTTTTTTTACTCAAGGCCGCGCGGGAGGGTTTTTTAAATCACCATTAATCTTTTGAAGCACTTAAAAGCATTGATTAAGTTACATTTTGTATGGTAAATAACGCACAACACAGTGACTGTCATTTCCGACGGGGATGTCTTCACACGCGTGATTATCTTTTGGTTTTTTATGTATGTTAAACAATTTAAAAAAGTGACTTAAAACGTTTGTTAAAAGTTTAAAATTATTTCAGGGTTATGCCCATTGAATAATGAATAATATACGATAAATGATATGATATCCAAATGTATGTTGCTAAACATTTTCAAATACACTCCTTTTCTACCAGAAGAGCAGGCAGGGTATGTTCAGAAAACACAAAATGAGGCTTTATAAAATTAGAGCGCGTTTGATTAGCTATCTGAAAGTTTTCCAGAGGTAGCATAGGAGATTTTTGTAAAAAGAATAACGTGATTATAAGGATCTTACATGCCTGTCTGTTAAGACGGGTTTTCCCTACCCGAGGGACAGTGTGGAATGGAAAACCGAGCGTTAGCGAGGTTATTTATCCATGCTGTCCCGAGAGTAGGGAAAACAGCTGTCTTACACAGGCAGACATGTTAGATCTTTTTTTTTTGCCTATCATGTTCAAAATAGATCGTGGAGACAAATATGTTTGGGTATTTCCTGACATTATTTATAATGTTTATGACGTCACTGTCACGGTATAGAACTTGAATATTAAAACGGGGAGAAAATGTGTAGGCGGCCGGGTAGCTCAGTCGGTAGAGCATCGGAACGGTATTCTGAGGGCCCCGGGTTCGAGTCCCGGTTGGCTGCACATTTTCTCACCCTGTGACATCACCAAATGGTACCATACTATGTGACTTCACCTTAGTGCACGCTATTTAGACAAGGTTTTTCTCTAGGGAAAGGGACGGAATATCTACCCCCGGGCGCGTGCTCAAAATAAATGTATATTTTCCCCGCTAGGTAGGCAAGAAAATATATTAAAAACTTTTTGTTACAGAATAGACAATGCTTGATTTCCCTTTAAACTGACTTTTCCCAAGACTACATCCAAACGGAAACACATTGAGCTGTCGGAGAATGTATAAGTTAGATATCATTTGTTTACTTGTTAAAAAAATGCCGGTTCTAAATTTGATATACTGATTGACAAATGAAATTTTTAAGGAAAAGTTTATTATGGCCAAAAACTGTCGGATTTTTTTTAACTATATTTTTATTTACCCATAGTTTCTTTATTATTATTTTTTTAAAGTTAGTATTATATATCAGTAGCACTAAACTCTAATACGGTTGGTGTAGCGTTTTGAAAATAGTTTTATCTATTATGGATATATACCATATCACCTTCGAAAAAAGGGAGCAAAACGAATGTAACTCAATTAAAGGATAAGGCATACTTTGTAAAATATCAAAAACGCCGATATAAAAATAAAAACATGACAATTAAAAGGAAATAAATAAAATATTTTGTCCGTTATGTTATTAATGTCTTTTGTGTACAATTTGGGGTGAAAAGAAAAAGGAACTTTATTAATGACGGGAATTAATAACCGCATTTCAACACAGAGAAGCAAACCGGAAATTAAGAAGTCCGAGTAACCAATAATGATCGTGCGTAACATATTGTCAGCCGTCATGTGCGGTTTTAGTAGAAATTAATTTATCCGAGCTTATTCAGAAAAGTTTACTATATTATATGACCGACCGTTTTCTTTGATTTAATATTAATGAAGTAATTTACGATTGTTTGATATAAAAAACGTACATACTAACGTACATTAAGTTGTATTGCTTTCTCTTAAAATAAAATTTAAACTTGAATAATTATTAAACATGTAAAAAGAGAAAAAAGAACTTTATTATTGTTCAGAGCAGAAAAAAAAATGGTTCTTGTGCTTTGGGGGAAAAATAAACACAATTAAATAGAAAGACGTTTTTGTATTAAAAGGCAGTCATATTAAGGGGAATTTTTAAATCTGAACTCCTCATCAGAACCGACAGGTTATGTACAATTCTTTTGAATTCTCTATTAGTTTAAAAGCTATTTAAGGAAAAGAATAATTTGCCAATAACATATTGAACGTACAAAAGGGGCACAAACTTTCTCAAAAAACACAAATTTTCATATAAAACGACCTGAATTGTGGGGCTTGAAATTATGATCCAACATGGTAAGAAGGTAAGAAGTTCCTTAAGTAGTTATAAAGCAAATATCACGTTACGGCTTTTTTTTATTTTTTTATATATTTTTTGGTGTAAGGAAAGTTGTCACAAACATTATGTTAGACAAACAAACCAACAGTTTTCGAAACGTATGAATAGCCATCGTAATGACAACAGAAATTATGATGAATGGTTTTCAAGTTACTTGTCTAATGTCGCTTTTCACTTTATGAACATAAATCATCTTTTTTTGGGGATTTTTCATTATCCGGTTCGGCGTTATCCTTAATGATAAATAAGACTGTGCAAAGAAACAGTCTGGATATAAAAACTTAAAACAATTTATCCAGACGGTATGAAGCCAAACGATTTACCATGCTTAAGGGACTATTATATAATTTGTAATAATACCAATGTTCTCGTTTTTAAATAGTGGGGGAAAGCTAAGTCACATATTGCTAGGTCTAGAGAATACGGGGATGTGGTATAGTTTAAGTATATCTAGCCCAGCTAGTGTTGTCTTGGTAACGACAGACGTATGGGGTGTTGCGTTGTTATGGTGAAGATATAATTTGCTGACAAGCTCCACTATCAAGAACGACGTCGAAGACCTGCCAATGGTTGTTCCTGAGTGTATCAGGAGAATACCGACAAATTAAATTTCAACTGCGGTTTCAAATTTTGGGTTTACAAGACCGAGAAGTGTGTAAATATTCGGGGGTATTTTGAGAAAATCTGACATGTGTATTGTGTCCAACATTACGGCGTAAACTTTCTGCAATTATTTTAACATTTAGTTGCCGCGCACACGTTTACATAAAGTTGTTATGGTAATTATAATTAGCGTTGTAAATTTGCTTCTAATAATGAATAAAGGTATATGGAGTTATGTAATTCAATTCAATTCAATAGTTTATTTACGTCTCATCATATGTATGTCACAATAAAACATAATAAAATCTTATTAAAATACATATGCCATTCTTAACAGAATTATAAGAGACGGGTAAGCATAGCTTACTTTAATTAATATTTCTATTATTTATCCTATACATGTCATTTTATTTCTAAAAAATTTTTAAACCACAGCTGTCAGTTGACAGCACGCTCGACTATTCTCAGTGCTTGGTAGTATAATATAAGCTATTAGTAAAATTTTAACAATCCAATAAACATATTCTAAGATGAAAAGGGGCCATAATTTTGTCAAAATGCTTGATAGAGTTGTCTGCTCCTGTTTACAGACTGAGGTCATGATTGTAAACAACTATGCAAAGTATGAAAGCAATACCCCAATGGACTTGGAAAATATTTGGGGCGGCACGCAAACTTTAACATTCCAATAAACATATTCTAAGTCGAAAAGGGGCCATAATTCAGTCAAAATGCTTGATAGAGTTGTCTGCTCCTGTTTACAGACTGGGGTCTTGGTGGTAAACAAGCACGCAAAATATGAAAGCAACACCCCAATGGACCCTAAAAATACCTGGGGCGGCACGCAAACATAAACATTACAATAAGCATATTCTAAGTTGAAAAGGGGTCATAATTCAATCAAAATGCTTGATAGAGTTGTCTGCTCCCGTTTACAGAATGGGGTAAACAAGTATGCAAAATATGAAAGCAACACCCCAATGAACTCTGAAAACATTTGGGGCGGTTCGCAAACTTTAACATTTGTGTGACGCTCATGCTAACGCCGACACCGGGGCGAGTAGGATAGCTCCCATATTCTTCGACTAGTCGAGCTAAAAATAAAATACAACAAAAAAGATGTCGTGAACCGATCTTTTTCTTGACAACTGGAAAAAAGGTAATTATAAACCGAGATCCGAGAGGCGTTACCTTGGCTTTGCTTTCATAAGACAAAGGTCAACCGCCTCTTGTAGATTTCATTTATTTCCTCCTGTAATCGGACAAACTAAAAACAACTAAAATAGTACTTCTAAAATGATTTTAAAGAAATTCATCCTGTCAAATCAAATTTGATATAAGATGTCAAAATTTACAACATCCTTTTACTACCATGTACATAAAATACGATAGTCTACTATAAAATATACATTTATCTACAGTAGACTAAACTTCTTCTATGTTTTAACATGTTAAAGCAGGCTTTGGCTGTAAACTTAGCAATACAATGGTTTTTCAAAAAAAGTATTTAATTTCTCCCTCATCAGATAAATTTTCAAATTACTAACAATAGTTCTGATAGATGCATACACTCTTCCCTAGATTGCATATAGAGTGGACAGTGTAAAAAAGACATGTTTTTCATCTTCAACAAGATCAGTACAGTTAAAACAGGTTCTTTTTTGTATAGGTATGTTTTCATACCTCCCAGTTTCTAGTCGAATTGGTGCTACACACCACACCTAAATAAAGCATTGCTCTACGATAATGGAATGGTAAAACCGCTGTTTTACATAATTTCATTCTCAAAGACGGACTTAAAGTTTCTTAAGTTCCAACTTATTTCTACCTTTCCTGTAAATGAAGATACTCTATCTAAAGATTGTTTCCAATTTTAACAATTTCTACATCAAACAATTTTCTTTTCAACATTTTCTCACTGCTTTTTATTTACCCCGTATTCCATGAAAGTAACTGTGATCCCCGAGGGTTTAAAAAAATTTAGCATTTCCCTAATTTTGAAAAAAACCATTCTTTACATTTGGTGCCCGATGCTGATTTAGACCAATTTAACACTTTTTTTTTCAACCTTGTTTCAGGTATATTCAAAAATCTACAATATTGTCTTATAACAGTACCCCATTGTCTAACAATTTTGGCTTCCAGCCCATCTCCCCCAAAACGGCAGAATTTGGCGTATATTTCCCAACCCCTAAAAATAACGCATTGCCCCATTTTGACTGCATTTATTCCAGATATGATTTTTTCCCCCAAAATAGATGCGCATAGCTTATAACTGGCCAGACAGTAGAATCATAAGTTTTGTAAAAGGGCGAGTACTGAACCACCAAAGGTTTACATTTGAAATAACTAGGCCCAGCGCTTCCTTCCTGCCGACAATGCACAGTCTTAGCCATTTCAGCAAAATCTAAAAAATTTATTTAACATGACACCCCAAAGGGTTTATAAAGTGTACCACTGATATGGGGATAAACCTATATTAAATTCATGGTCTGTTACAATACAGCTGTTTGTTCTAAAATGAACTACATTTGCCTTATCACCATTAATACTCATTTTATTTTTAATACACCACGTGTTAAGAATATCAAGTAGCTTTTGTAAATCCCTAGCAGTTTCTGCAACAAGAACAACATCATCTGCATATAGTAGAATACCAATAATATCGTCACTGATTTTAATCCCAATACCCGATTCCTGAATAGCAGTAACTAAATCATTGATATATAAATTAAATAAGACAGGCGACAATGGGCAGCCTTGCTTAAGACCACAATTCACTTCAAACCATGGAGACTCAAAACCATTTAGTCTAATACAACACTGTATATCCTTATAAAGTGACACAACAGCACGGAAAAGTTTGTATGTTTAAAGAATTGTGTAAAAATATTTAAAAAATATATGAATGTTTTCGGCACTTGTCCCGAAATTTTCTGAACACCCCTCGTATCCGTCAGTTATATACATATATATTACAGAAACGTTTCGTATCTTATTGATTCGATGTGACCGCGCTAATATTTTGAATGTCATATAAGGGCAAATAACTGCTTCAAGATTTTCGGCTGAACACCACTAAAGCCGGCTGTTCTTTATTTCATATAAAATGATCTTTCTTTTTAACGGTTTTTCAACGTTTTCTAGTATATCAGATTTTCAGAGACTTATATTCCCATATAGAACTATATCTCTACTTTACAAAAAGAAAAAGAAAAGAAAAGGGGGTGTTAACTTTTTTATAAGAAAACCACATTTCGTTAAATACAACCCGTTAAATTTACTCCTTTTCGCTTCTTTCAGTTTCTCTTTTCGATACAATAAATTCTTACGCCGCCATTTTCATCTAGCATGCTATAGGAATTCGATAGAATGCAAAGTGATACATGTTGAAACGCGATAGAGTAATAGTAAATACGTTGCTATTGAGATAAGGCTCTAGGAAAGGAAAAAAGATTAACACTATTTATATTTGGACTACTTGTGAATAACAGTGATAGACCTGTGGAAGCTTACATTTGATTTGATAGTGATCTGCCTGCAATTAGCCAAATCATGAAATGATTGCCTCCCTTGTACACGTATAGAAGTGACGTCACTATTCAATGTGTACACAGGCGATTCAGACGACAGTATGCGATAAGTGTCAGAAAGAAAAACAACAACATTTTTATGTACATGTACTTAATTTTGTTCGGTATAATAAAATAAATATTATATGGCATCATACTGATACCGTCAACCCTCGAAATAGAATGTCACCGCTTGCCTTTCGCCTGGGTGACATTCTGCACGCTGCCATATTATATTTACTCGGTTGACCGACGATGTAAATGACACTAAAGATGTTATCTAGTTATATTAACTGGACAACTGTGTTCAAAAGCTGAGTATTTGTTTTGTTACTAATGTATATCTTTTGTTGAAATCATCATATTGTGGATAAAGTAAGATAGATAATACATTACAACCTCACCAGAACGGCCCCCTCTTAAGCAAAAAATCTCTCTATAACAACATCAACATTTCCCTAGTAAGCCGAATTATACTATAAAATTTACCTCTCCAGAGCAACAATCCCTACATAATGGTCAATATTTGTATCTCCCAAAGGGTGTTGCTCTACAAAGGTTGCACTGTACATACACCTTATTCCTTATGTCAAAGTTATATTTTGGCTAGGCTGCATACTGGCTTATCACTACATACATTCACTGTTGTAGAGATTTGTTTAGGCTTGGCTGTTGAGCGTTGCTCTTTCTATGTCTTTGATTTTGAAATATCTAATAAAGAAACTTGCAATAGTTGGGTGTTTTTAATGACATTTTGTTACATATTATGAACTTTTATGACCCCGGATATGGTTTTGATGAGCAAGATATGTTGAGATACTGCAAATGATTTGCTTCATTTTGTTTTAATTTCAAGTGCTATAGATATGTGTTTACAGAAAGAACCCTGCTTCCCTTTGTATTGGTTAAGTGCATTCATATGCAAGTGTATCTTATATGTCGATGTTTGTTATTAGAAAACAGAGTAACTAGTAAAATAAATAATTAAATTGCTTTCGTGTTTGTATAAACAGCAATATTGTGAGATAAATGAAGTGATTCGGGCTCAACTTCCATTCATACTAACAATGTTACTTTGAATTACATGTAAATTACATTTTATTGATTCAAAACAATTAATTATATGTACCGGTCGGACATCTTTAGCTTTCACTCTTGTCTCGTCCAGATTACCAGCTTCAAACGATCCTACAAGATATATTTTCTCTGTTTTCCCACTCAATCCTTGCAGAGTAATATACACCTTAGCATCTGTCCCTTCGCCAATACTTTCCCATTCAGCAACAGTTTTCACACTTATCAGGTATACGACGGCTGTAAGAAAAGAACCTTTTGTACACTTCCAGTTATCAAAGATGTGAAAGTGTATACACTGATTAAAGTTTGAAAATAAAAGTCAATCCATCTTAGACTTCAAAATAAAAAGACTTAGTATTCAAGAAAAACATTTTTTGAACTCCTCAAAAGAACAAGTCAAAAAAGGGAAAGAATACTCGAAAGCACAAACAGATAATATTTTTTACATGCAGAAATTTCATTTGCTATAAATAATAATGTTGCAAAATAGGAAGCGAATGTTTTCGTTGTTGGGAGCATATGATCTATTATGAAACTGACCATAAAAATAATGTATCGGTGTCTGATTATATGGGAATCTGCTAAGCTTGTTATTTTTTATTTCAGAAATAAGTTTCAAGGGCGTCCACATGTCAAATTGTCAAAAAAGCAAGACACCAGTCGGTGGTTCTATCATTCAAACTGTTTCTTTACATTTTTATACCGATTTTTGCGTCTGTATCATATTTAAACATACGTTACGATTTCCAATTCAGGAATGCATACGTATGTATTGTCAGACGTTGAAAAATATTGAAAAAAATCATATTTTTTTTATTGTGTGATATATTTTAATCGTCCTAAATTAGTATTTGGGATGTATACTTCAAATGTATGTGGTTTGTCGTAATAATAATTATTTTAATCGTTACAGTATTTCTTTGATCTTTTTAGAAATATCTCAAGAATATGAATATTTGAATATTTCTTTTTATTCCGCAATTTTCTATCTATGTCCTACAAATGTGTTACATACAGTATATATATTTTTGCGGTATGCCGTTTAATATTTATTCCATTCTGTATAGTATTTATTGTCTTATATTAATTCAATAGTTTGAATCATAGGATAGTACTTAGTGTTCTTGCAGCAAAACCAACATGACTGCTTCCTTTCCGAGACTATATACACGGCAACCGTGACTATAACATGTCAGCAGCTTACTACGAAACTAGAGGATGTGAGTTCGAGCGCCCGCTCCTCCAGCTTATGCGCACGACATCTAATATATAATATATTGAGACTCTTTGTGTGTTTCCAGGTCATCAGCTAAAACACATGCCTCCCGCCGTTTTTTGTTTTTATTTCATTTATAATTATAACCGTTTTCCGTTTATACTCATAAGATAAATACACTGAATTTCACTGTTTCCCCTATATTCATGCATGCAATTTAATAAACTTTCTACCCTTTCTAACAGTGTGCAAATAAATATCATCAGTCGAACTGCGATGCTTTGCTATTATAACATGAAATAAGCATCATTAATTATGTTCGTTTAATTTTGAAGATAGGATGTCCAATTATGTGCACTGCTCTCCCAAACGATGTGATAAACTTGTACTTGTGGGAAGTTTAAATATCACTTGAATAGACGGACCCTAATTAACTACTTGTCGGTATGTTTTACTGATAACCTAAATACACACGAAGGGTCCAAAAATATATAGATAAGATGTCTTGGGCTCGAGATAAGATGTCGAGCGCACGAGAAATATTTCCAGCGCACGAGATAAAATGTCGTGTGCTCGAGATAAGGTGTCGTGTGCACAGATAAGATTTCAGGCGCACTAGAGACAATATGACAAGCGCACTAGATAAATTGTCGAGCGCACGAGGTAAAATGTCAAACGCACGAGATAACATGTCAAGTGCACTAAATAAGTTGTCGAGCGCAAGAGATAAGATGTAATGCGCACGAGATAAGATGTCAAGCACACGAGATAAAATGTCGTGCGCTCAAGATAATATGTCGTGCGAACGTGATAACTTTATGTTTAAGAATAATAAATGCATGTCCTAATCATACTACCATAGTGATGTACGTCTTTGTAGATATCATTTGAGGTTTCCTGGCTACGCAAATTGTTATTGTAATGGTATAACGAATGTCAAAAAGTAAACAAAATACTAACAATGGCATCTATAAAAAAGCTCAATCACCTGTGCATGACATATATTCGTACATTCAATGACAATACAATCGAGCGAGACGACACATACCGTCAAATTATGCGAATGATATCTTGACGAAACTTGACGGAGTAAAATATACTCCAAAGTCAAATTCCCATTACAATGCCATAATAGCATCCAAACTCAAGTTATATATTCTTGATATTGTTCAGGAAATAATTTTGCTAATGTTAAACATTCCCAAATACATGTTCAAATCGTGAATTTGTTTATTCATGATTTATATATTTGAATTAAATATGTTTTCAAACATAGAACCTTTATTCTTTGAAAATGACTCAAATCGTCTAGAATTTGGAGCAAAAAGTGTATCCTCCAGAGATTGCAAAATTTACATAAAACCAAACTTCCATTGTTAAGCCCAATTGCATGATGCAATCAAAGAACTTTTATAATCTTACATCCCTGTTACATATCTTGTAACAAACGAATTTAATATTTTGTACTTCGAATAAGAGACAGCCACTTGAATAGTTTTACGATATATATTAAGTGTAATACCAGACTAAATGTCTTCTCCAAGAGGCTCGCAATTGATTTAAATGTTTTTAACTTGCATTTAAGTCCTGAAATGATTTCAACGAGTTCCAATCAAACAACTCACAGTCATAAATGAAAACTAGAGCTATCATTAAAGGTGATGAATGTAGAACCCCACGCATGCACTGGCACAGTACACTGACATTGCAATTGGACGCACACCAAAATTGCATAATTATTTGGATTGTATGTATATAGTAAAGTAACAAAAAACGAAGTCCCATTACTCTGCAGATATATTTTTCTGAAAGAAAATAACATGCACCATGCACAACTAGGGTTGGTACTTATCACTTGTGTGAAGTTTCATTAAATTCTGTGTAAGGGTTTGGGAGATTAGGCGCGCAAAAATTGCATATGCAGACGGTATGTACATAGTATGGTAAAAACAACAACAAAGTTCCATAACTCTGCCGAATATTTATCTGAAAGAACCTAACATGCACCATGCACAACTGCTGTTGTTACTGATCACTTTTGTGACGTTTCATTGAGTTGTGTGGAGGGGATGAGGAGGGATGGTGCGCACAAGATTGTGTATACGGACGGACAGACAGACGGACGTACGGACTAAGAGACATACAGACAGATAACCTGAAACCAGTATACCCCCTTACAACTTAGTTTTCGGGGGGTACAATAATTGCCCAGGGGTATGATTGAGATGCAGGATCATATTAAGAACGATATCATTATCGTATATAACAGATGGGTGTACAATAAACAATTGAGGTTGTTCTGCACGTTGATCACAGGTGTTTGAAGCTCTATCAATGAAATATTTGTGCAAGTTAGATCTCTTGAAGAAATCGTAGATCTCTGAAAGAGATCCAGGTTGGCAACTTTACGGCTATCGATTATTATTCATTCTAACACGATCCGATTCATTTTCCTATTAAACAAAGAAGGCTGAAAACAGTGAATTATTATACAACAAATCACTGTTCTGGCGTCACAATTATTACGTCATAGCGTCAAACGGCATAGCGGCGCGCTGGAAAAGAAACCAATTGAAAATGGGCAAATATTTAATGAATGTCGCCAAGGATGTACTTAAAAATCCTTGGTAACGTGTTAGAATCGAAATAATATATCTCATTTAGTGATTTACTCTTGAATAAATCATTGTTTGTCGTTCAGATGCGTATTATTATATCACTCGGGCTGCGCCCTCGTGATATAATTCCTTCGCATCTGAACTCCAAACAATGATTTATTCAACGACAAATCACTGGATGAGATATATTATTTCTTAAGTTTCGTGTATCCCATGAAAGAAAGTTGATGTTCCGGAAATTATCGTTAAACAGACAACCGGAATGCATGGAACTGAATTACTTCTAGGATGATTTAACAAGAAAATATATATAAAAAAAAAAAAAACATTTAACAATTGGAGAGCATAATTATGTAGGAAATGTCATGGTAATTAACAGCGAATGTCATGGTGAATAACAGCGACTCAGGCGCGTAGCTGGAACCTTTTCCATAGTACGCAGGTGTGGTTAAGAGGGTATGGGGGTATTGTCCCCAGCTATATTTTTAAAGTTAGGATGGCAAATAATGCATTTTGTCGTATATTTGAAGTAAAAGCATTGTTAAACATATTTATATGTGAAATATGCTCCACATCTGCAATTTGCGACTTTTTTTATTATAGATTTATTTTCATTTCATACAATATCATGCTTTTCACAGAAGGTGCACACTTCGCCCCTTTTTATGCACGGAATTTCTTCACAGTCACTAATATGATCGAGCATATACATCTACACTCTATAACACGGAGCGAATCTTTTATCCTTTAGCTATGCAAACTGATAGATCACTTGAACAAAGTCGGTGGTCTTGTTTTTAATACATTTGTTGTTAAAATAATAAAGACATTTGTCATAACTTCTAAAAATTTTAAAATCATCAAAGACAAATCGAGAGGTTATATCGAAAATTTACGGCTTAATTAACCGTATCATATATCTTTCTAAAGGACTCCGAGTAGGTCACAACACAGATGCTAAAACATGTATGATCGTTCGCTAGCCCTCTTATAATGGGAATAGATGACTAGTAGACACAAAAGACAAGATTTACTTGCCAACCTGTATTATTTTATAGTATAATAGTTGGGTGGGATATGGTAATGCATGCATATATTTATTGATAGATCTTCAAGCGCCTGTGGTTTGATAAACCGGAAGTTATGGCATATCGTAGAATAAAGCCTGAACTAGGTAAAAGAAAGGAAAATAATTTTATTGATTAATGGCAGCAAGTGGGTAAAGATGTAAAAGCGATAACGATAATTTGTTTCTTAAGTAGAATGTCTCAAATACTGACACGTTCATTGCATATAATCAGTTTGAAATACGCGGGTCTCTTGGGTAAATATTTAAAGAACAAAATAGAAAAAGTGGAAACTCCACAGGTCGCTCAACACAACAAAAACAAAAATGTTGCAGGCTCGGTTTGATTGAGCTTGTTCATTGGCGGTAGTGGAAATGCATGCTACTGTCCACACCCTCTAGCCCCAGGTTGAGCAGAATTCAACATTTACACGTGCTAAAAGTACGAAAAACAATTTAGAGACATCCACAGATGCGTTTATACGGCGGTGCACATGGAACCTTCAATGCTTCACTATTGTGTAATTCCATGAAAAGCGGCGTATGGTCCCCATTTAAAATAATGGGTTTGCCCTAAACGAGAAAACAATGAGCAGAACTAAACAAACTGGAATTCAAAAAGGAATCTGAGGTTATGGAGCCTGCGTATCACAGGAATTGCCAAAAGACAAAATTAAAAAATAAAAAGCAGGCACCATATCCAAGGGGTGATTATACAATACCCAAAGCTATGAAAGCAGGTGTACTGGAACCACCCAGGCCGAAATGTTAATGGTGAGAAACTAAACAGTACCAGTAACACGACATAAAAGTCGTGCTGAACGATCTGAGAAGATCGAAATATTACAGCTCTGATTGAAACCATGAACCTATACATTTTATTTCACTGTATTATAGCCGATATGTTTATTTACAATTGTAGAAAGCTTCAGTAAAATCCATATTGAAGAAAAACTATATTTGCGTACATATATTTAAAGCTGTACCTTTAATGCATTTCACAATATCTGACCATGAACCATCATCCCGGCATTCCATTCCATCTCGTGATGATAGCATATAACTGTTATCATCACAGTATAAGGCAGTTACAGTTTCTCCGGGGCTGAATTTTGTTCTGCTGTCTTTATACTTTGCAGCGTCCTTTGGCAGTAAGCAACCTTCTGTACAATGAATTCAAATTATATTGTAGCATTTAAATTATAACTCATGAAATGTATATAGCAATTGATAATACATTAGTAAATAAGTTTGCGTGCGTCTTATTATATATCTATCACTATTTCGGCAAACACACCTGTTTCGTTAACTTCATCTGAAGATCTTATATGACATATCTGAAGATATAATATGGCAGAGGCAACTTAAGACTAAATTTAATATAATTCCATTTACTTAAAAAAGAAAGAAATTTACACTGCACCTTCGTATTTACAAGAAGGCCTGACTGTAGATCGCTCAGCAGGGTTTCGCAGCTCAAAAAAAATAACAGCTGTTAAATAGAGTCAGCCAAAAACATTTCTGCATGGTTACTTTGATAACTGAATTGTATACTCACATGTGAAGATATTTATCAAGAAAAATTCAATAATTTTAGATGAGGGGCCATTTCTGTGAAATTATTTAGAAACCGCACCCACTGATTTAGAAAAGTATGTCATTAACAGTTTGAAGATTTTGTTATTATTAGCCTTGTGTTTTGACGAATCAGAGTAGTTTGTACAATATAGGTGGACGGTCACAGGACTTATATATATTTCAAAACTGGCAGTTGAGGAAGGGATGTTATATGAAGACTTGCCTGTTTTATTTGTGGTTGCCACGTGTATGACGATTTGGAATATTTTTCAATATTGCTAAAGTGTCATCAAAACACATGTGTGCGAATGTCTCTGAAATGAAGCTAAAGTTTCTAACAAGACTTACTTTAATTTTCACGTTGATTTGGATTTTAGGGCGCACCAATAAGATACAGATTATATTGCGACAAAATTGATAAAAAAAGTTTGGTTTCATATCACATTTATATTTAAATAACATCATACCACATTTTCATCAGCCTTTTCAAAGATGTTGTTTGAAGAAAAGCGGGGACGAAAAGACGACACACGAACAGCACACGGCGAGTGGTCACAGCCATAGGCATTCGGCCCATTTGTTTTGTAAGTAATGACACCCAGACACATTTTTGGACCAAAATTAAATCCTACGCTCTTTTTTTTTTTTTTTTTTAAAAATATCCATCAAATAAAGATTTATAGTAACAATCATATAGCCAACATCGTAAACTTATATCAATTTTTGTGTAATTAAGTATTTCTCTTCCCTGTATGGTCTGTCCGGGAATTGAACGATATTTTAATGCGCATTGTTGGCATGTAGATATTTTGCCATATCATTTTCGGTTGAATGTGCAGGTTGTCATAAAAGACAGTATTGCTGAATGAAAAACCTGTTTAAATGAATAGAATATAAATAAGTGCTAGACCTATTTGTTGTCGTGGAGTGTTTATGTGTGTCTTATATCATATATAGCCTCATTACTGACCAAAGAATTGAATGTCTGCGGGTACAGCAGCTTACCCAGAGATCAAGTGCGCGAATAACTCATATTCATTCTGCACTGTTGCTATAACAAGCATTTAACACATAATACTTAAGAACCCATTACATTTCAAACGCTTCCGTATCATCTAAGAAACTTAAATATTGCTTTTATTTTTCTTATGAAAATATTCATTTCCCTCCGTTAACTTACTTACCTTTTTCGCAATTATCTCCAAACTTTCCATGTGGACAATCGCAGACACCTGGCCCGACACATGTTCCACCATTTATTAGGCATTTATTGTCACAAATCACTAAAAAAAGAATTTTTTTAACCGGCGAGCAAAAGAAAACTGGGTCACATTTTTGTAATTTAATATTTACTTAGAACCAGATGTTCGCAAAAAGTGACACAATTTAATTTATGTCTTCACACATGGATTTGGTGAAAAAGTTTTTTAACGACTCAAAAATAGCAATTACAGAAATTCTTAACTGCTAAAACGACTTTTCAATGGACTTTTAAGCAGAATAGAGAGCCCTGAATCATTATAAATGATAAAGAAATTGGTATTTCAAATACTTTCTAATGAATGAGATTGTTGATAATTTAAGACTACTAGCTTCCTTATGGTCAGCAACTAACTCAAATGTATAGTCATTTTCAAACAAAAGCAAAATGCTCGTTCGTTGCCTATGAGTTGATTTGTTTCTTTTAGATATTCAATATTAAAATATGAATTTATTCATTGTGAATATTTATTTAATAGTTTAGTCAACATTTTTGTAAATACCATTTTCACATAGCCTTCCCTCTGTTAAATGTTTACACCGACACATGTCGTCCTTGAAACAAACACCATCATTGGTACAGTTTGGTTCGCATATAGCTGAAGACACAAAATAGAATCATTCCCAACTAATGTTTGTATGCTTATGATGAATTTAATGATAAATTTTATCATGATGACTAACAAAAATGGTTAATCTTTTCCTGTCATTTTAATGGACAGACTATTCATAAGGTAATAATTATCACTATGCATTAGCAACAACAAGCTAGAAAAATACAAATATATTATGCAAAATGCATCAGTTGCCCTGTGAACAGGATTATGAGTGTATTCGAAATAAAAGAATACCTTTTGATTTATTTTGATACGAAAATGATTATTGTAAAAAATATTCTAAATTTCAGATAACTCTACCTTTCCGACAATTTGGAAAGCTGCCATTATATCCTAACTTCCAGTTGCTATTTGTTTCAGCTTCAATCCAGAGACCGTTGGAACACCTGAATTTCCTGTTCTTAGGTTCATAGTTCGGTTCATTTGCCTTCGAACAATCAAAATAAACAATGTCTCTAATCGCAACAACGGAACCTCCAGAAAGACTGACACCGTTCGAATCAGTCACCGATAAACGCCCGTCTAATGTATGCGGTACTGTACAGTTATCTGAGAAATAAGACAGAAATTAGAAATCATATACATACGTAATTTGACACAAAAAGACTGATAAATGAAGGTATGTGTCGATTCGCAGATAAATATCAACAAGTCGATTACTTATTTGTTAACATTCTGCCGAAGGTTTACGCAAATTACAGCTTGACATTTATTTTCATGTATTTACATATATTACATAAATTATTTAACTGTATAAGAAATACTGCGTTCAAAAGTGATTTGTATCAATACTATATTTAGAGAGAAGATTATGATAGTATTTGTACAGATACAGGTTGAAAACAAATGACATCTAGGTAAAAGAAACCAATAAATACCCCTATCTGTTTTTAAAAAAAAGCACAGTTACATAACACCAATATCACAATTTTATTTTAGTTAAGCCATGGTGGAGCTGGCCTTTTTGGTGATTATATTTATATGGGTTTTCCAAGAGAGGTCGGGTCTGATGGGTGACTCCGAGATATTAAACGCCATCAGTAGGTTTCAGCCGGGTTCAAATGATTTTGTATGTGAAATTAAATTAATTTCGTTTGTTGGTTAAATGAATAAGTTTACACTTGTCAGGATTGAATGACATAAGCTACACACGTTTCCAGTCTTCCAAGGCAATAATGATCGCATCTGAGGTGTCACGGCTCCTGATTTGTCTTTACTTTAACAGTCAGTAATCTGCAGAAATTGGGACTGTTGATCTGAGTCTCGGAGTTAAGTTGTTGATGTACGTAAGGACGAGAAGATGACCAAGAACACTGCCCTGAGGGACTCCAGATGAGACGGAAGAGAGTTCTGAACCAGCGCCATCAAGGGCTACTTGTTGTGTGCGACAGTGCAGGCAGGACATTGACGATCCAATATTGAATAAGGCCCCCGAATCCGTAGTGATCTAGCTGTAGGAGACTACTAACCTTATCAAATGCCTTTCGAAAATCTAGAAGAATAGCGTTTAGTTTGCTGTTTCTTTTTTTTTTTTTTTGTCGATGGTATTTACCTGGTCATTTATAGCGAGAATAACCTGGGTATCAGAGGAACGTTTCTTTCGGAAGCCATGTAATCATTCGGAAATCAGTGAGTATATTGTTTGAATCAAAGTGAGACATGATGTGGCTGAAGATAATGTGTTCTATGAGCTTGCAGGTTACAGAGGTCAAGGAGACTGGACGGTTGGACAGTAGTTGGAAGGAGAGATGCGGTTGACCGACAACCATTGATAATGTGCGCGATACATAGTCCAATCAAGGGGAACATATCCGTGTAGTAATAAAAAATCCTTCAATGCATTTAAATGTTATGGAGTGAAAACAAAATTTTCCTTGACCTTAAACAGTGACCTTGATATTTATCCGACAAGCAAAGATCATGTGTTGACACATTGTTTCTTCATGGTGAATATCTGTGTATAGCACTAAGATAATCCATCAATGCATATAAAAGGTATGGAAACAATTTACTTGACCTTTAATAGTGACCTTGTCCATTGAGTTACAAGCATAAGTCATATACATGCGTAGTTTGCACATTGACCACTTTTCATTAACAAGTTTTATGAACCTAGCTTGAATAATATTTTAGTAAATGCTGGATCCTGTTCTGTGGACGGACAGATGGAGGGCATTTCTAAAGTCTCCATTGGTGTTCCACTGGTAGAGGACTAACAAGCGTTTGACATATTCCGATTAGATAAGAATATGTGTAAAATGAATTAAGCGATACTTTTTTGCAATAGAAAACGGCACATAAACACTACTTATAAGGTTTCTTCGGAAGCACCGTCTTGTGAAAAATCGGGTATGGTTTATGTCACTTTTATAAGATTATAACTTTCCAGAACAGACACAAAGAAACAACAATGATATTAACAAAAAAATGCAGGAATGACAATTATTTTCCGATTTGGTAATGAAAAATGTATAATAAACACGGTCAAATGATCTTCAAATTAAAACTACATTGACACATTCTTCGACTTGTTCATGTATTGATAATCATATATTCAAAATTGAAAAAAAGAGAAGCAAATTCCGCAATTTGGTATACCCCGCCGAAAAGGATAAGGGTATTACCCTTGAAGAAGCATTTTCTGCCAGCAAAGATCATTAAAATGTATTTGCATTTTAGTCATTTTTGAAGCTGCTTATTCTAAATTGTTGATCGAAAACCATTTTCCTATCTTTTGATCAAATAAGTGTTTACTCTTTCGTATATAATATGAATCCTGGGAAATTTGCTGTTTTGATACGATGGATTTCACTGGTCGACATCAAACTAATCAAACCGATATGGTCAGGTGAGGCACAGTCGAGCCTGGTCAATGGGCTTTTCCTGGTAATACTTGCACCCCTATGGGAGACACTTTGTTGTACTGAGGGGTCTGAAAGGGATGGGGTTCTAGCAACGGTTTGTCCAAGGGGGTCTTTTCGGGCAAAAATGCCTTCCGTAGTGTCCACTGAGAGAGGGTGTTTGTCGGAGGAGGTCTGGAAACAGTTTGTCCACTTTTCGGGCAAAAATACCTTCCATAGTCGTATCCACGATGGTCTGTCAGAGAGGAGGGTCTGGAAACGGTTTTTCGCGGGGCCATGTTGGGCAAAATTTCCTTACATAATATTGTCAAGGTGGGAGTTTGTCTGAGGGGCGTGTGTAAGCAGTTTGTCTAAGCTATGGTGTCTTTTTGGACAAAAATTCCTTCTTTAACCTTTTCCGTGAGTACGTCTGAGTGGCGGGGGAGGGGTGGGTATAGGTCTGTAAATTCAACTTTAGCCGAACTTGATGCAAATACCGACATTCATATTTCTACTCTTATTATTTTCTTTGTACAGATTGAGCAATAGTAGTTTTTTTCTGCGTTTAAAAGGTGTTCTTTTACAACATGTTTGTATTGATTTAACAGAATTATCTTGTCAATATTAACTTCGGAAGAGATATTCCCTTATTCCCTTAGACTAATGATAAACTCTCGCAGTATAAAATCTGCTATTGAGGATAGATGAAAAGAGATAAAAAAACTATTTCTACTCTAACGAAGTTGAAAAGCTAGAACAGGTCTTTTGAGACGGCTTGTCCAGGGGGTGGTTTCAGTAAAAATTCTTTCAATGGGTTTTTCAGTGTGATATTCTCTGTAGAATTATCTTTACCGAGGGTAATGGGGTCTCACTGCTTATGCCTGTCCATGGGGATTGAAATGCCTTCCTTATTGGCGCTTCGGATACGTTCTGATAAAGCCCAATCGAATGACTCTTTACAATTAGCCACCCCTCCCAGCTTTCAAATTATAGAACAAATACAGTGTCTAGTATAATGAATATTTCTGAGTAATGCATCAATGTGTTTAATCAATGCACAAAAATAGTCTTATTTACAAAATATATTTGTAGGATATAATAAAAATTTGAAAAATTAATTTATCACGGAAATTTTGTTTTTATGTTTACAAGATCAACCATTGAAAAAAAATTTGCAACAAAAAAAAAAAATTACAGAACTGAATAAGAATATTTACAGTACTGAAAATATAGTTCAGTCATGACATCTAAAAAGAATCAATCATTTCAACTGTCGTAAATTCAAATTCTTAGAATATGTTAAGAAATGTACGTATGAACGAAACCGTTTTACCGTTTTACAAAACGCGAACATACTGTGCGTTGAAGTATTGTTTTCACCGAACTAAAATGATCCTTTGTAGCATGTATGGCAATGATGTTCATCTTATTTCAAAAGCGCATGCGCAATTTATTCATGACATAACTACAGTAGCTATGATATTTTCCATATTTTGCAATGGTTAGGCAAAAAGGCAAGGAGTTGCTGTTTTAAACGCAAAATAGGGAACTGTAGAAATGCAATATTATAAGTGAACCTACTTATTCTATTTATTTTTTTTTTGCAAATGTTTAATCATATATGTTTAAATAAATGTTTCAAACACACTTAAAATGAGAGTCGTTAATTTCAAAGTCACTTTTCAGTCATGTGTACTACGTGTGTACATTTTAATACATGTAATACGTTGTATGATTAACACTTCAAATGAGATAATTTGCAAACTAAAGTACTGTGCTGTCTCATGTACTGTGATACCTCTGTGTGGTATCACTCATCGCCGCATCTCTTTTCGATACTTTTCGCTTCAATTTGGTTTTTACTTTTCTGCTGTTTCCGTGTTTTTCCTCGTGGTATGATTTCATGGCGGCAGAAATATTTTCTCGCTTCATTTCAATCCTTTTAAACCCTTTATGCCTCCACATGCTGTAAGTTATCGGGTATATCAGTTTATATACATAATTTGCATTGAGTATATGTACATTATATCGCTCTGCATTGCTCAGTATGCATTTTTTGGTGTTTTTGAAATGGATTCGTTCTTAAATATATTCGAACCATGGGTGCATTTTGTATTGGTTAAGTTATTACTAGTAGGTTTGCTATAATAACTGAATGCTGACATCTGCAGTTAAACATTGTTAAGGCTATATATCAAGTATAAATGGTTAAATGTAAGATTTAAGGTCAAATGTAACACGTATATACATGTATGGTCATTTGTTATAAAACAACTTATATGTCTATTTTCAGGCTTTTACCGCCTACTTGTCTACTTGATACACCATCACGGCCTACGAGTAAATGGTTAAACTAGCTGTATGACTTGTTATTCTTTGTTTCAACGGTCCGACAGCATAGTAAAAGCAGCATTTGAGCATCAAGAGCTGATACGATTTTTCACATTTTGTAAATCTGCATGACGACAGGCAAATTACGAACACTCACTTTTAAAGCCATGGAGTCGTTCAAGAATAGGGTTACTGATTTTGAGAAGAGACTGTCAGTACAGGAAGAAAAGATTTCTTCTGCCTTATGTCAGGATTTCTCATCAGAGAGTGTTGCACAATTGCAAAAGTTGGTCGATAATTTGAACTCTGATTTATCATCTTATGAAGCTACAGGTGTAACTTACATTAATTTTCTCACTGCAACCAAAACAGAAGAAAGTGATCATTTAAAAGGGTTGTTTCAATCGCACTTTTCAAAGGTTCAGAGTGATGTTGCTCAGTTTCGCGACAGAATAGAAAAACGACGTCAAGGGATTTTGGAAGACGTCATAGAAGGTGCATTTTCTAAATCAAAGCATTCATCTAAATGTGGTTCATCTGAAATGAAAACGAAACTCAGTAAAATGAAAGCTGCTCAAAGAAGTGTAGAATTTGCACAAAAGGAGGCAGAACTCATAAAAGAAAAAGCCAGGTTGGAACAGAAAAACAAAGAAATTGAAGCTGATTTATTAATTCTCCAAAAAGAAAAGGCTGCGGAAGAGTTGAAAACTGAAGTTGAGATTTTGGAAAACGAAGGAAGTGCTGATGATATTAGTGAAAAGAAAGATTCAGTAAAACTTAAACTTCCGGAAATGGACAAAGATGAGAAAATCAAGAAATTCTTTGATAGTAATACCTGCCCAGTGCAAAGTTCCACAGTCGAAGATTTTACAAACTATATTCTGAAGAAAGAACTTATATTCTCGAGAATTACGAATTTTTCAATGATAACCCAGCAAACTATCAAGTGTGGAAAACCAGTTTCCAACAAGTGACCTCAGATATGAATATCAATGCTTCAGAAGAGGTTGATCTGCTCATCAAGTATCTTTGACCAGATTCTCGAAAGCATGCAATAAATCTGAAAACAGTGTATAGTAAGGATCAGTGTTTGGGTCTTTCAAAGATTTGGGAGCGTCTCGACGAACGATATGGTGCACCAGAAATAGTACACAAGTTAATACAGAAACGCGTTGAACAATTCTCGCGATTGACTCTCTCGGACACGACAAAGTGGTATGAGCTTGATGATCTTTTGTCAGAAATTTTAGCACTTAAAGAAGATAGTGCATACGCTATCCCTCTCGCTTATTATGACTCGTCGGTTGGGCTTTCTTCAATTACTTGCAAGCTGCCGGGATCAGTCCAGGAAAAATGGGCTACAAGAGCGAATCGTTATAAGCGGGAGAAGAATGTGTATTTCCCGCCACTGAAAGAATTTGTTAACTTTATTCATGAACAGGCAAAGATAAGGAATGACCCGAATGTAACTACTGTTGCTGAACGTATGAAATTTAACACTGCTTCCTCAAAGCAAGTTCCTGTTGTGACCAGCAGAAAAACTGAAGTTTCTAACCAGATCCAGAATAGGAAATCTACTAGATTCTGCCCGCTTCACCAGTTATCCCACAGTTTGAATAAGTGTAGGGCATTTAGATTGAAAAGTTTAAGTGAAAGAAAGCAGCTTCTGAAAGATAATAATATTTGTTTCAAATGCTGTGAATTCAATAATCACAAAGCAAATGAATGTAAAGTGTCAATAAAGTGTTGTGTTTGTGGCAATGTCAACCATCCAGGTGCATTGCATGTAGATCCATCACCTCAACCTTCTGTAAATCCTTATGGCGGGGAGGACGGCAACAGAGATGGAGCGAACCAGACAGCTGATTACCCAAGAGATTCTGTGTCAAACAGTTGTACTCAGATATGTGGTGCTTCACAAATTTCAAAATCATGTGCTAAACTTGTTTTAGTAAATGTTGTTAATTCAAAATATCCTGAAAATATTGTACAATGTTATGCCATGATAGATGAACAAAGTAATAAGTCATTGGCGAGACCCAAATTGTTTGATTTGTTACAAATTGATAGTCCAGATTTTGAGTACACTATAAATTCATGTGTCGGCACTCATGTTGCACATGGGCGCCGTGCTAGTGATTGCATTGTTTCGTCTGTCAATGGTAGCGTGAGTTATTCATTACCAACCCTCATAGAATGTCCTGACATTCCTAATAACAGGAATGAGATTTGCTCCCCTCGAGACGTAAGTTGTCATCCCCATCTTTCACACATAGCTGGTCTTATACCTGAGATCAATGATCAGGCAGAGATCTTGCTTCTTATTGGTAGAGATCTTGTTGAGGCTCATCACATTAGAGACCAAATCTTGGGACCCCTAGGTGCTCCCTTTGCGCAACATGTAGGTCTTGGATGGGTCGTCATAGGAGAGATGTGTCTAGGTAAGACACACACTCCAGATGTGGTCAATGTTAGCAAGATTCATGTGTTAAACAACGGTCGCCCCACATTGTTCGAACCCTGCACCAGTCAGTTTTATGTGGAAGACAAGGTCAATGGTATGTATGACCCCTTATTTGTGAGACATTTTGATGATGATAAACCTTCTCTTTCAATTGAAGATAGAGAGTTCCTTGATATCATGGATCACGGTTTCAGAAAGACCAATGAAGGTAAATGGACTGCTCCCCTTCCATTTAAATCGCCTAGGCAACGCTTGCCTAACAATAGGTCAGAGGCCCTGCGGCGTGCAAAGTCTCTCCATGTTAGTTTACAAAGAAACCCTGAAAAGAAAAGTCACATGGTCGGGTTTATGAGTAAGATATTGGTTAATGGTCATGCTGAAGTTGCCCCAGTTTTAGGTGAAGATGAAGAGTGTTGGTTCCTGTCTATCTTTGGAGTATATAACCCGAAGAAACCCGGTCAAGTTAGAGCTGGGTTTGACTCATCGTCAACATTTAAGGGAGTGTCTTTGAATTCGGTATTATTAACTGGTCCCGTTCTTACAAATAGTCTTCTGGGTGTTCTCATGAGATTTCGCAGAGAATCTGTAGCAATCTCTGCAGACATAGAACAAATGTTTTACTGCTTTGAGGTTGATGAAGCACATAGGAACTTTTTAAGGTTCTTCTGGTATGAAGATAATGATGTAGAAAAACCTTTGATCGAATATCGCATGGCAAGACATGTATTTGGCAACAGCCCGTCCCCTGCCATTGCGACATACGGGCTTCGTAGATCTGTTGAAGAATGTGATGAAGACATTAAGGTTTTTGTACACAATGATTTCTACGTAGATGTTGGTTTGACTTCTTTTCCATGTGCTCAAGAAGCTGTGGATTTATTGAAGCGCACTCAAGTAGCTCTAGGTCAAAGTTCTTTGCGTCTTCACAAGATCGCGTCCAATGATAAGAACGTTATGAGGTCATTTCCCACAGACGACCTTGCCAAAGACTTGAAAAGTCTAGACTTTGGAGAAAGGTTACCGACACAGCGTAGTCTTGGCCTTGGATGGGATCTGAATGCAGATTGTTTTGTTTTTAATGTCATACTACCTACCCAAGTCACCTCTCGAGAAAAATTTTATCCACGGTCAACTCTGTGTTTGATCCTCTAGGTTTTCTTGCCCCTTTTACTATAGTAGGCAAGCTCATACTCAGGGACATAATTTCAGAGCAGTGCAACTGGGATGATCCTATACCCCTTAGCATTGAGGTAAAATGGCATAAGTGGGAAACCCTACTCCATGAACTTAGTTCATTTAAGGTTCCCAGGAGCTACCTTGATGTGTCTCTGAGTGATTCATCTAGTATAGAGTTACATGTTTTCTGTGACGCATCAGAATTTGCTGTCTCAGCAGTGGCATATTTTGTGTGTCAAACAAGTAATCACGAGGTTCGTGTAGGTTTTGTTTTAGGGAAGTCCAAGGTAGCACCCAAAAAAGGGCACACAATCCCTCGCCTTGAACTCTGTGGTGCAGTGCTGGCAGTTGAAATTGCTCAAACTGCTGTTTATCAGTTGCAGGTGAAGTTACATGATATCAGATTTTACACAGATAGTAAGATCGTGTTGGGTTACATTAATAACCATACTAGGCGTTTCTACACATATGTGGCCAATCGTGTTGAGAAGGTTAGGCGTTTTAGTCTACCTAAACAGTGGAATTATATTCCTTCTGCCTTGAACTCTGCTGATGTAGGAAGTAGAGGTGTTAGTCCTTCAGAGTTACAAAGTAGCACTTGGTTGTCTGGTCCGGACTACTTATCAAACAGGTCAGTCCCAATACCAGAGTTTTTTTTTCATTATTGATCCTGATCAGGACAAAGAGATCCGTCCCCAAGTTAATGTTAGCGCGACAAGTGTTCAAGATATTGATCAGCTGGGTAGCCACAAATTTGACAAGTTTTCTTCTTGGTCAAAACTTGTAACGGCTATTTCCATCCTCAGACATTTGGCAATTTCTTATGGTAAGCATAAACCATGCGCTGGCTACCATACTTGTTCACAAGCTAGGAGTCCTGATTTTCAGAAGTTGTCTGAATCTCTCATCTTGAGGGTTGTTCAAACTGAATTCTACAAGGAAGAGGTCAGTTGTTTGAAAGGTCAACATAATATTCCTAAAACTCGCCCATTTTGACCCTTGATCCGTATTTAGATGAAAATGGTGTCAGGCGTGTTGGTGGTCGATTAAGTAAGAGTAACCTTGACCTTGATCAGAAACATCCGGTTATAGTCCCTGGGAAACATTATGTTGCCAGACTTTTGGTTGGTCACTTTCACACTCTTGTTAAGCATCAAGGACGGCAGCTTACAGAAGGGGCGGTCCGAGATGCAGGATATTGGATTACAGGTGGAAAACGGTTAGTCAACTCCCTGATATATCATTGTGTAACATGTAAAAAGCTCAGAGGCAAATTCTTAAGTCAGTTGTATCCAGACGCACTCTTGGCTGCCAATCAAGTTCTAAAAGATGGGCAGTATTGTTCACGTGCCTCACTATCAGGGCCGTGCATACTGCTCGGCGTAGGTTTGTTTCTCTGAGGGGAGCAGTGAAACAGTTTCGATCTGACCGTGGCACTAATTTTGTAGGTGCCACAGACCTTCTTGATATTGATACTATATATGTAGAGGATCGTCCAGTTAAGAATTTCTTACAGTCACATGGTTGTCAGTGAGTTTTCAATCCTCCACATTCCTCACACATGGGTGGTTCTTGGGAGAGAATGATTGGAATAGCTTGGAGAATTTTGGAATCTATGCTAAAGCCTGTTACAACACTTACACCTGATATATTAGTCACACTGATGGCTGAGGTCACTGCCATAATAAATTCCCGACCCCTTGTCCCAGTTTCAAATGACCCGGATAATCCTGAAGTTTTAAGTCCATCCATGTTACTTACATCTAAGTCTGTATGTGACAACACAAATGTGAGCAATTTAGATGTTAAGTCTTTATATGGTGCACAATGGAAAGGGATACAATACCTTGCAGAGCAATTCTGGAGTAAATGGTAAAGAGAGTTTTTAAATACTCTGCAAACTCGTAGAAAATGGAACTATGAACAAGAACCATTAGGCGTGGGTGATGTTGTTCTACTTAAAGACAAAGAAGTGTGTAGGAATTTTTGGCATTTGGCCAGGGTAACAAGAGTGTTTCTCAGTAATGACAAGAAACTTCGAACAGTTGAAATTATTGTGTTCAAAGATGGAAAATTAAGTACTTATATAAGACCTGTTCATGAACTTGTTCTTCTTGTGAAATTAGAAAAGTAATTCATAACATTTAGTATGCTTGAACACTGATATTGTTATAACTGTTGTTAAAACTTAATTTATGTGTGTTTACTGTACCATATATTCTCATTGATAAGACGCACCTTTAGCAATGGAGTTGTTCTAAGAACTTTTATTGTGCCATCACTCCTGCGCTCTAGTGCAGGTAGCATTGCCTTTGGCTCTTTTCATATGATTACTCAGCTTTTCTTTTGATTGCTGTATATTATAGGGACATTTTGAAAAAGTTTTTCGGTCAAAGTTAACATTATTTTTGTTAACTAGTAATTAAAAGGTATATCTATATCAATCCTAAAGCACATGTTTTCTAATTCCAGAGCTGCATTTGGATTTTGTCTGAAGGGCCCCAGATAATTTTTATGTGCAGAACTCTGAATAGAATTCATATTTTGTAATTTTTGCAAAATCAATTCAAGTACAAATATAATTAACATATTTATTCTTGGCATTTAAGTTGTACTTTGTATGTCGTGAATATGAACTGATATAGTGATATCTTGTGTGAGATATCAGGCGGGGAGTGTGCTGTCTCATCTACTGTGATACCTGTGTGTGGTATCACTCACCGCCGCATCTCTTTTCGGTACTTTTCGCTTCAATTTGGTTTTTACTTTTTTGCTGTTTCCGTGTTTTTCCTCGTGGTATGATTTCATGGCGGCAGAAATATTTTCTCGCTACATTTCAATCCTTTTAAACCCTTTATGCCCCAACATGCTGTAAGTTATCGGGTATATCAGTTTATATACATGATTTCCATTGAGTATATGTACATTATATCGCTCTGCATTGCTCAGTATGCATTTTTTGGTGTTTTTGAAATGGATTCGTTCTTAAATATATTCGAACCATGGGTGCATTTTGTATTGGTTAAATTATTACTAGTAGTTTTGCTATAATAATTGAATGCTGACATCTGCAGTTAAACATTGTTAAGGCTATATATCAAGTATAAATGGTTAAATGTAAGATTTAAGGTCAAATGTAACACGTATATACATGTATGGTCATTTGTTATAAAACAACTTATATGTCTATTTTCAGGCTTTTACCGCCTACTTGTCTACTTGATACACCATCACGGCATACGAGTAAATGGTTAAACTAGCTGTATGACTTGTTATTCTTTGTTTCAACGGTCTGACAGCATAAGTACCAATATTTTGGTAACAATAACAGAAATTGTTTGCGATTCATACAGTTTGAAAAAAAATATTCAATTAATATCAAATAAATTACGCATACTCTATTGAATGTCATTAAACTCTGTTAAAACTTTTGAGTAATGATTTCACTACTATTGTCAAAAACTATCATCATGTGTTTGAAAGTTTAGCTAAACATTGGCCTTAAAGGGTAACATATATTTTTGATATACATTTGCATAGCTCAAGAAAATAAACTGAAGTAAAACATAAGGAAATTACCTGGTTTACAACGTGGTACCTGGTTTCCATACACACTTTTTAGCGTTCCATTTACACATTGACATTGTGTTTTTTCTGGTATAATTAAATTCAGCGAATATCCTTTGTCACACGATACCATATAGTAACCATTTTCCTTTTTGACGTTGCCGTGTTCTAATTCCATGCATGTATCAGCTGCCACTTAAAATAGAAACAACTGTGATGTAAACGTCAAAATCTTATGGTACTGTTTCAACACAAAGGGAATAAAAATACTAATTTAAAAGTGCATATTATCTTATTCATCATAGCAATTCAAATAGTAACTTTAGTCATAAAATACTTCGCAGATGGTGTACAGAGTGTCCGAACGAATACTAAATTATAAATGATTTTGAGCTTTTAGTGCTATTTTCAAATACGTTTCATTCCCAGATAAGAAGGGAACGTGAGGTGTGTTACACATTTCATTATCTTCTATGAACGAATTCAATCGAACGGAGTTTGATATCCACTTGGTCATTGTGAATAATGTAGATATATATTGTCTTTTTTTAGACTAATGTCTAATATCATTCAACTGAATTTACCATTGCTTACCTTCAGGACAATCCAACTCAAATTGAGATAATGTATTGTCAGCACAGGCTATCGTTGGATCTGATTTTGATTCTGTGTCATATCCGTAATAATAATCGGTGTAAAATTCATAAAGATCAATTGTTGTACATGTCACTGTCAATGTAGTTCCATCGGAGATCTGAGAATTTAAGCAAAAAAGAACAAGAATGATTATTCAACAGATAAAGCAATGTTTATAAAAACATAGCCTCCCGAAAGCGCAACACACAACACTCAGACGTGCACAAGACTAGCAAACATTGAGAAAACAAGCACAGACAAAGACAAAGGACAAAACGAACACATTAACCTTTTTACCGCTTTATTGTTCACGCTTCCCCTCACCCTTACCCTCAATATATTTCAAAGTCTCACGACAGTTTAAATAAAAGTTATCCCCGCCAAAAGTCTGATTTTATAATTCCTTTCATGCATGCTATTCAGCATCATATCTTTGAATCGACACGATGATTGCTATTCTTTGTCGATTTAAGTGTTTCCTTGCAGTAAACAATCTCGGAAAAGTGTCACGTTGTACTATCCGGTATTATGTTGTCTTGTGGTGTCGCGTTATCACGTTATAGAGTGTGTAGTTTGAGATTCGCCAGATCATTTTTTATGAAAGTATTTCGAAGTCTGACTATCAATTTAAGAGCAGAAGATATCCGTTATTGGATGGTTTTCACTTAAGTTTTGTAGTATAGAGTTACCTGATGATAATGTCTGACAGGTTGTTTTGTTGACCATTTGTTTCACAAGAGAAGATTTTACACATTCTGCTCCAGGACTGTGCTCCATTATGTTTCTTAATTTGTTTGTTTCGTTAACATTATCCGTGTGTTTGTCTATATATTTTATGTACGAATCTATCATTGTTTGCAGCTAGCTGCAATTTTAAACGTAGACAACAAGCTCTAAATGGAGGCCCTGATTTTTTTTTACGATAAAGTTTGTTATTTAGATAGTTTTGAATTTCAGAGATAACTTTTTCTTACCCTGTTACCTTGGCTACCAGAATTCAACAAGGACCAATCAGAATATTATAGAGAACATTACAGGGGGCAATCCTGCGCAGTTTATTCGAAGTTGGTTCAATAATGTTAGAAATGATGATATTAGGAGTAATAATTACTTACAGACGACAAATGGAGACTGACTATGAGCTTCTGACTACAAGTGAGCTGAATTATGGACTTTCATAATTCAAGCAATGGTATATGTGATAAATTGCATAAAATTAAAAACAAAGACGTCTACAAATAAAAATGGTAACAAAACCAAAGAAGATACTTTCTCGAATAAAACGTAATATTATTATTTGTAAGATACATTCTGATTTATAAAATAAATCAAGAATCAGTGGTACAATGAAACGTATCATTCCATGATACATTAGACTAATACGAATTGAAATAGTGGCGGCCTTTTTATTTCGCCATATGTACATTTAAGTATCTAATAACACGAATGTCGACAATAAGATAATAAGCTCTAAAACAATCCTTTAGAAGCATAGAAGGCAGCTAAGCAAAACAATAGCAGACTCGGTTTGACTGAATGCTTGAAGACATTGAGCAGACAAAGAATACTTCAAATGGATCATAGACGGATGTATAAACAAGTTTGATTCAAGTCAGACAATAAAAGATAAGCAGATTTTGCGGAGTAATTACTAAGTGCAATAAAGAGGCGATATTTTTATCAACCCCACAAAAAAGAATCATTATCCTGCGTCTTTTTCGTAGAATTATGATAGTCAAGCCCAGCCGGAAGATTCTGGAATTCTTTTGCGTAATTTCTCGGTACTGTCTTTCGCAAAGAATATCTTTTATTAAATTTAAAACATGTGGGTCATCATGGACTTACGTCGCTCGCCTGACCTTGGCTATTTCACCCTGAATATATGTTTAACACTCTAAATCATGAATGGTATTACACTTCGTATAAACCATGTACAATCGGTCAAGTGCCCTCCGTTCACCAAATTTGAGCGAAGATATAATAAAGATAGAAAAAGTTAATGAGGATCCATCGAGCTGTTCAAGTGAAAATATCATTTAAATATATATCTATATTTAGCTCTAGTGTCCCCTTCAAGGGGCCAACTTCCAATAATTGCAGAAGTTTAACCAATGGCATTATGAGAATGATTATACCAGGTTTTATGAAAGTCATTCGAAGAGTTCATGGTAAAAAGTTATCAAAAGGTATCGGTAGTGTTTGCTTTACTGGTCTAAAAAAGGGGCGAAGTGATCCAGTTTGAACACTATGGTGAGAAGACATTATGATAATGCTACAAACCCAGTTTGACGAAGACCATCAAGCTGTTCATAAGAAGAAAAGGTTTGAAGGTTATTCTACTTTTAGCTCTTGTGGCCCTTCAATGATGCCATGTATCCCTATTTAAACAGAACTTGGGTATTACTTCATAATGTTTCTACGGAGATAGTGTAATGAAAATCCATTTACGGTTCATGTGATTAAGTTGTTTAAATGTTATCTAGTTTTAGCTCTGTTGGCTCGAAAAGGAGGTCAAGCGGAACCATTTGAACAACTTTGAAAGAGACCCTCTACAGGATGCTACAGACCGTGTTTTGTGTAATTCTGATCTGTAGTTTAAAAAAGATCTTTATTTTAATTGTGGACGACGAATCATACACCTATGCTGGTAGTTAACTCTGAACAAAGTTCCCGATGAGCAGAAAAATGTAACACTTTTAACAAAACGGTAGCAAAAGTTATGCAAAGGAAGTCATACTCTCAATATAATATGTTCAGCAATTGGTTTAAGTTCTGTTTGTTTGTTTGAACGTTTGTTTGTTTGCGTCCAGTGCTGTTTTTCAACATCAGTTAAGTTATGTAACAGCGGGCAGTTAACCCTATCAGTGTTTCTTATTTCTGTACCAGTATCTACCTGTTTTCAGCAAGTTACTGCCAACTTCTCCGCATGAATCAATGGTCGGGCACTAAATGATTTCAGACATACTGCCTTTTATAAGGTCCTCAAGGAGAGCATATGCCTCGACCCGTCCGGGGATTGAACTCATGACCTCGAGACCTGTAGATCTGCATTATTCCGTTTTAGTTAAGCGTGTGTGTCTTTTCTCAGTTGTAATAGTTTTAGTTAACGGCATAATTTTACTTTTCTACTCTCATAGTTTCACCAAACTGACGGCAAAAGATTTTACTGCAGTTTGATTTTACACGCCGGCATAATTTGGTTGAAAAATGTTTATGTAAAATCTTGACGCGTGTCAACAGAAAACAGTGCCCCCATTTACTGTAACTGTTTTGTCCTATATTTCTTGTAAGTATACGTTCATAAGTATAAACGATGATATTACCAAAATGAAAATAAAAAGAAGAAAGATACAACTCGTTGGACGAGGATGGGAGCTGATATTCGAAGTAAAAACCCAAGGTGCAGCATTTTACTTCACATGCTGAATATCATTCATCTAAAGTGACAAAATTTTAGGTCGAATAGATTTTGCGATCCGTTCGATACAAGCATTTAGGTCCTTTATGTGTTAGCTTTATTAAATGGCCTGTAAACACTGGCTCTTTCTATTTCTGGAGGTGAAATGAAAAAAGAGCCAATGATACTTCCGAGGTGGCGCTAGTGACCAAACCTATATGATATATGTCACATGCAAATTGGGTGAGTTGTGTTCCTACTTTCAGTAACAAATTCAAGAGCTTATTTCGAAAAAGGGCGATATAATTTTACTCAGAAATGGTTATTCTTTTTATTTATACAGATCTATTTGCAGAGCGAAAGCATTTCTGGACATGAGTACTTTAAAAATTTGTGAAATAGGACCGGTTCAAACCGAAAGTATATATGCGTCTATATATTTCGCCCTGACTCACGCAAGTTAAAGATTTATAAGTCATTGTATATATGTCGTTAAAAAGAATATCTTATAACTGTATAACATACGCGATTTGGTGACAGGTTACGTACATCTAGGTGCATAAGTGACCAAGTGGAGGAGCCAGCGCTGCAGAAGTGGCGCTAAGAATCAAAGGCGGTGTCAACGCACTAGTTGAATATGGCATTTTCAATGTATAGAGAATTTCCCATTCGACAGTTTTCATGGCCAATGAATCACGGAATTAAATTTAGTAGTGTCTTTCAGTAAAACATAAGTCAGCAAATATTGAAAACAAAAATAGATAAAAAACGCGAAAGTTATCTGCTTAAGTGTATGCAGATATCTGACAACAAAACGTTTGTTTTTACGAGAGAAAAAAAGGTTTTAGCGAAAATTTCTATTTCATAAATATAGAAGGTGTCTTTATAGAGTATCTTTATGCAGTACTGTGCTCTATTTTGAAATTTAAAATTTATTATCGAAACCATTGCCACATTTGACACTACTAAATTTAATTCTGTAATTCATTTGCAATGAAAACTGTTAAATGTGGCAATGGTTTCGATTATAAATTTTATCTATTTTTATTTTCGATATTTGCTGACTTGTTTTTTACTGAAAGTCGTATGGATGGACATGTAAATACGATAGATCAAAATAAATAAATACGGCTAAAAGTTAGCATCCCACATGATCTAAAGATACATGTTTTTTAGATATTTATCCCCTGTTGAAATCGGATGGATACAGTTTTGGCATTGTCCCTATCCATTTGTCTGTCGTTCTACAGCTATAGCTGTGTCATATTGTGTTAATACTTAGTTATCCACTGTATTTACTCATACATTCATCCTGTAACAACCCGTTTTAATTTTAGTTGTCCCTGCCTCCGTTAAAAATGATATTTTACTGATACCTCTCTTATAGTTATCTCTCTTTAACAAAATTTAATCAAACCGAGTCAGCTATTATTTTGCTTGGTTGCATAGTATGCTTCCACAGGAACTTCTTACAGATTTTATTATCTGAATCAACTTTGCATAATATTAAGAACTGTCCCTTATTTGACTTATGTAATCATTCTGTTGATATACATGTCGCACTCTATAGGTTTAAGCTCATGTTTTTACAACTACTAGGGTTATCGAGAAGTGCATTCAGCTAATCTTTTCATAAGCTATGCTGTAACACATAAATAATTGTCCCTAAATTAATAAAAAAATCTTCTTTTTTATTATTTCTCATGAATGGCCGTGACTTGTCTTCTGCAAGGAACACATGTTCACTTTACAAATCAACTTTAATCTTAGCTAGTTGTTACAGGATAGCAGCTAGGACTATTTGTAATCGATAACTAAATATGACAAAACTATATCCCTTCGATTTAAATGGGGAATAAATATGTACAAAAGATGAAATTGGCAATTTGTTTATTAAATTTGGAATATGTGGTCTAAGATTTTACAGGTGTAAATAGAGTTCTGCTTAAACCGGTCCTAGGGGCGTGAGGGGTGTTGCACTTTCCATTACCTCTCATTAACAGACTCAATCAAACCGAGTCTTGGTTGCATTATATGTTTCCAAAGGATCTTCTTACAGATTTTATTGATAATCATATTTTGTCTGTAAAATTGTGAATTTGTGGTATAATACCTTTTAGCCGTAAGCTTTAGTAATCTTATTTCATAGTTTTCTAATTAAAACTAGGCTATTTACAATTTCATCAATCAGAAAATCCGTATATCATCAAACAACAAAATAAATGCTGAAAATAAAATAGCAATTTCCAGAATAAATAAAATTTGTAACCATATCGATTGCCAATCAAATAAATCTATCTACTCAATTAAATTCCATAATTTGTTGGTCATAGACACTGTTGTCAAAAAGGAAATTACAGTTACATTGAAAAAGTCATATACAATTAATGACGCTATGTTCCAAAGCCAAAGATAAGTTACAATAGAGAAAATAAGAGCAAATATCTCTCGATACAGTTTAATTAAAACGTAAAGCTTCCTTAAAAGAGTTAAACACTATGTACTTAAATGTGAATTTGTTCTGCCCTCCTCTTGGTCACTTATGCACATAGACGTATGTAACCCGTCAACATATGATCTAGGTTATACAGAAAATATGTACAATGACTGAGATACCTAACTTGTGTAAATTAGGGCGAAATATAAAGACATATGTCCACTGTAAGTCTGAAACGGTCCTAATTCACAACTATCAAACATTTTAACGCCAATCAGTGCTTTCGTTTCGCAAATCGACCTGTATACATAAAAAAGTATAACCATTTCTGACTGGAACTACATTGCCAGTGTTTTGAAATAAGATCTTAAATTTGTTATACACAGTAAAAAATCTACTCACTATCTTTCTTTGTTTAAATTTGTCATTAGCACCACCTCGGCAGTATAATTGGTTCTTTTTTTTAATTCACCTGCATAAAGAGAGGGAGCCGGTGTTTACAGGCGTATAGTAAGTCAAGGGCCTTTGGTCTTACTGAGTGCAATCCCAAATAACATAATACGTTACTATACATTCTGAATAACAACCCTATAATGTTGAAAGATTCTAGGTCAAATACTTTGTTAGATATGTTCGACAGACGGTCGAACTGGTGGGCATATGGAAGGACAAACATATATCTACGTGCTCCCACCCTCGAAGAAAAATGTGTTACGATGGCACAACTGGCATCTGTGCATTGAAATAACAGTAAAAATACGAATCATATATCATTCTGTAAACATTTTGCATTTGGAAGTTTGTCTAAAACAAAATTTCCGTAATGCATTTTTTTTTAAATATGCGTTATAAATAAGGGTTTAAAGGTGGTATATTGTCCGTGCTAAACGAGGCGTGATAACCGCTAACGAAGCTTGTATTCGGATAAGTTTTATCGGATATATGGATATGTGGTTGTCATCACCGGATAAGAATATCGAATACAGTATCCGTTAAAGTCACACCGCCATTAGAAGACAGTTAACGATATATTGATAGATTTTCAGGTTGCAATATGTCAACGTAGTATACGTTGACGTAATTTTAAACGTTTAGGTGGTGGTGTGAAACACGGAACCCTAGAGCCGCAATCTGTCCAGTATAAACTTGGTGACATTCCCATACCGATATAACTGACTAGTGTTTGATACTTTGGCTTTATAGCGTTTCAATGAAAGATTTTGAGTACCGCATACTTTTGAGAAGAATCAAAATGGACAATTTAGGCCCTTCCTGAATAAATGTGTTTTGACAACTTTATCTGAAAACTTATTCAGTCAGTCTCTTTTCAGCATAGTTAAAATATAGATGAATAACTATCTTACACTTCAGAAACAAAATGTGATTGAAATGTAACTAAATACACTTATTTCTATACAAATTGCCACAGTAACTCAACAAAATGTTAAAACATTAAACACATTATCTTGGCCTAAAATGTCACTGTCAATTTGTAACTAAACACTTGTATATTTCATTTTTTTCATGCAAATCATGTATAATCACTATCATGGAAACACAAAAGAATACAGTTATTTTGTGGTGCGTCTTTAAATACATGTTGCAAGAATAGAATAACTGCCAAATATTGATGAGGCGTTATTACAGCCCTTGAGGGTATTCGAAGTTAAGAAGCAATAGTATGACTATAGTATCACCATAATCGCTCAACGAAAAGACATCTAAGACTAACTGAATCAAAAGATACTGAAGATTATGGGCATCACATTAATGTGTTAACATGCACAGTACATACTATTGATCCCGGGTTTCTTTCCATACCGTCACTATCTTCGTAACTATATCGCAGATCGTCAGGAAGTTTGCAACCTGCAGGTAGCGACAAAAAGTTATTTGATTGTCAAAAAAAGTTCTTTTTACTGTTTACGTAAATTCATATCAGCTCGGATAGTAAATTTGTCTTAATCTGTTCAACACAATATCAGTAACCACCTATAACACAGTCACTGTATTTACATTTGATGTACTGATTTAAAAGTTCGGTACAACACATACAGAAATGTCAGAGGAGTTAAGCAAAACGACCGACAACATTTATTGTAATGTTTAACTGACTAGTAAACATTGTCATTACGTAACATAATATATCGTATCTATGTTATCGTTGTCACATTAAAATTTAAATATTATATGGATGAAAAATCCAGAAACATCTTAAAGTTTAAGGATATGAATAAAATTGGCACCAACATAATAAACCTAGGTAAAGTGAACCATATTATTATTAGTATCACCGTTTTCCCTTTTATTTTGACTTTGGTTCTTGGCAGGAAGAGTATCTTCACTTTGGCTTTCATCTAAACCTTCATAATCATCTGAACCCTCATAGTTCTCAGTTGTTGAATCTGCATTGTTTATAAACATGTTTATATATATTTTCCAATATTGTCACGATACGATTATCTTAACAGTTTGTTTTATCTTAGATTCTTAACATAACTTAAACATCATTCAAATATTAAATAGATGATTACAATAAATGTAGTGTAGGTATACATATGGACATATGTAGCTTTCAGAAAATTTTGAATCACAGTTGCGATTTTGAAATCACACTGGAATTTCTAAACCAAGAAAAATTATAAAATGTCTAGACAATAGTGCGTTTAATTTGACCTGGCGGGGCAGAGTTAATCTCTTATGCAAATAATGGGTATCACAAAAAATGGTAGAGCTTCAGTGGTCACAGTGTAAGGTAGATTGCCAGTGAATAAGAAATCAGATTGCGAAATATTCTACATATCCTGCACAATAATGCAATGGACCGTTGCGAAACCACGCCCCGCTAGGTCGATTAAAATGGACTATAAAACGAAATATTTCTACCATTTCTGTTTTTGTAAAACAAAAAGTATGTAGTTTGAATATCAATGTGTAGTAATTTATACAGTTCGAAATTAACGTTTTAAAGGACGGACAAAGTTTGACTATTAATTTCATACTATCGACTTAAAACTGTTTAAGTTATTCTCCATTACCTCCATTGGCTGTTGTCGTTGAGTCGGTAGATTTGACGGTAGTATATCTACTGCTCGGATCGGAACAATCTACCTCTTGTTGCCATTCTCCATTATTACACTCCATTGACAAATTAGAACCGTAGTCTTCATCTTCACATTCAGCTGTTACCTTTTATAATTCATGGACGGATGTAACATTAGTTTTCTAACAATTAGACTAGGTGATCTTTTTTAATTGTCAAGACATACTTTTCTAAATTTCCCATTTCTCGCTTCTGCTATCTAGGCAAACAAAATATGTCCCTCACACTTTGTCTAGTTACCGACTAGATAATAATTTTTAATACTTAAAAATATCTTTTTCGTAATTTCTCCTTTCTTTCTTTTGCAATTTTCTAATAACTCTAATCAATTATGTCTTTAGAAGAAACAGGGCATAATTATACAAAATTTGAATAGTCGCAGGAGTTATCTCCAAACCAAACATAGGGTCTAAATTAAGACTATTTAAGAATGTACCTATACGATATTAATATGCATGTTACCAGAATAAAATCAATGTTTTAAAATTGTGAACGTTTAGGAAAATAGATCTTACAATTAGTGGATATGATTGTTCTTTTGAAACAAAAGGTCATGTTTACTGTTGTAAATTAACCAGCGTTAAACTTAAAATCTTACAAAATACAAATTTACACAAGGTGCAAAAAATAAGTCTGAAAATCAATTTATATCATAGTTATCATGTTTTGTCACTGAACAGAGGGCGTTAATGAATTATAAACTCTCATTCTGCTGAGTCTGCCTTTTCGAGCAGTGTAGATCACATCCGTGCATTCTGATCAAGATCTTCAATGTTCACCATTCAGTCAGTACTTCTTTTTAATAGTTAATGGTACTGTCCGAATTGAAAGATGGACAAGTTGTAGAATTTTAGTAGGGTCAGTGTTAAATTGAAAGATTGACAAGTTGTAGACTTTTAGTAGGGTCAGTGTTAAATTGAAAGATTGACAAGTTGTAGAATTTCAGTAGGGTCAGTGTTAAATTGAAAGATTGACAAGTTGTAGAATTTCAGTAGGGTCAGTGTTAAATTGAAAGATTGACAAGTTGTAGAATTTCAGCAGGGTCAGTGTTAAATTGAAGGATTGACAAGTTGTAGAATTTTAGTAGGGTCAGTGTTAAAACAGAGGTTAGCAGTATCACAAGGAAGCATAATCACCAGATACATCAACGTTAATATTATGGACATCAATTTAAAAAGTGCACGATGAAAAGACATGTAAGATCTTACACTTTCTCCATGTATAACAGTTTCACCTGCTGTGAGGTTTTTTGCATCTTTCATAAACGTGCCGTTAGTTATATTGTATATGGCACATCCTGAAATCAGTAAAATATGTAAGCACATGTACAGTATACAGAATTTGATACGACCAAATGATTGTTTTTCTTTTATAACAGAAGCATATCCAATCAGAGATTTAAAAGTCCACTATTGAATCCCGACAATAAAGAAAAGCTGAGGTTCACTGAGTTTGATATGTAGGATTTATTTAGAAATGCAACCGTGTATATTTTGAAATACGTCAAAAAAACTCTCAGAATCGGAATTCTTGTACATTTGTAAGAAAATGACAAAATAGACAGCTTGACTATTTTGAATACGCATAAAACATAAAATAAAACGATGTTACTCCAAGTTGTTTAATCTGTATCAACACATTTCAAATGTTGATGTTTATGTTTAAAGTACGCACTTTTAAATTAAGCACGATCTTAAAATGCAACTAGTTCTAAACAAGTTGTTGTAATTTGAATAACTGGTGTAACATATACAGTTGCGACAGAGCGATTTACCCTATACCTTTGAAATAGGCAGCTCTGTTGTTTACCAGGCGTGATATAATCGGGCGAGGTAGAGCTTTAATGTCCCTTGCTGAAAATTCGCATATTGTGTACAGAGGTAACTAGTTAGTTATTTAACACATGTGGTTAACTACCTATTACATGTGTAATATGTTTTATCGATGTTCTTGTTTGTTTTTAAGATTTATAGTTTTATCGTTACAATTTAGGTCAAATGTTGCTTTTTTAAGACGTTTCTTCTTAGTATTATAAACTTTTAAATTTTAACATGATGTAGCTAATAAACGTTATGTCTGCGACTGCAAAGAACAAAAACGTCTTCCTCCGGTAGATATTAATGAATGAATTGGATAATATAAATAGTTTACATGATATAACTTAAACATAAGTATCATAGTTTTAATTTGGCACGATTTATAGTAAACTACAACATGGTTTAGCAGAGATGCCATTTTTAAATATCTAGCATTATGTATATTAACTGTCATAGAATCTATAGGTTTGATGGTATTACATGCCTCCGCTACTATTTTCTATGTAAAAATTTACAATTTATAACATATTTTAATAAGCATTTCTAGTCTTTCAATTCCTACGAGACTACAGATTTGTCTCTAGGCAATAAAAAGATACCAAAAAAAAAAAAAAAAAAAAAAAATATGGGTTTACCATAACGCATTCAAACCATGGTCACGTGACTGATACACGTGTTAAGACTATATTGCGTAGGTAGAAAAATCAGGAAATACCTACATTCACTTTAATTTTACCAAAGAGCTTTGACTCAATTTTTGAAGCATATCACGTAGCTTAAAATCACCCGCAGACATTCCGCTTTACAATCAAGCATGAATAAAGCTTATATCTGGCATGAAAATGGGCTTTACCAGGCGGGAAAACTACACTATATATTGAAATGGACTACATTCGATTGGAACACGGAGGCCAAGTATAGCTACTGCCGGAATTATGCCCCATTAAGATATGCCGTCCATACCTGCAAAAACGTGTAAGATGCATAGAATATGCCAACTTTTCATTAAATAAAGTATCATACCCACTAACTTTTCCTATTGCTATCATCTGCTTGCAAAAAACAGCTAATAATACTCGAAAAATAATTTAATAACGAAGGTAGTTTTGTAACGTATGTTCCGCCGAGAACTTTACCTCCGGAACTTTTGTAGAATGGGGAATCTAAGAAAATATATAGAAGAAAGATCAATCCTCTTTTCCAGCAAGTTTTATTTTATTATTTTCCTTCATAAGAAAGTTGGCAGAATGATATCTGCCTGCTGGAAAAGGGATCTTTTGAGGGTTCCTCTCGTTGGCCATTGGTCCTCGGATCTTGACCAATCCAAACGCAAAATTTCACATAATTTACATAAGGCGGAGATGTTAAATTTTTAGTTAAGTAGTAGAAAAAACTGTGAAAATCTTTAAGATGTTGTACATGTCAAGCCAGACAAACTATCACCTATGTTTTTAGAACAATACAGCTTAACATTTGCTAAAACAGCAAACATTTGATCACTTCCTTTGAAAGTAAGGGAAGTGTTAAGTGGCTTCATACCTAGCTACAGATGTCAGGATATTGAGACTTCTTAGTGTGATTACAAAAATTTAGCAAAGTAGTGCTTTTCTAAAAGATTACATTCCTGACTGTGGGAATATTAAGAAATATTAAAAGTGTAAAATATTTGTGGCCAAAAAGTAATATAGACCAAAGTTCAGAAACAAAGTATTTTACTAATAATAAATGAAAAATAAAATATAAGAAATTTACACAAAAATCACAGCATAACACCATCTCCCCCTTAAAATTTACTTTATTCCTATAAAGTATAATAATGTGTGACCAACGAGAGTTGTAGATTAGTTAATTGTGGGTAAGTGAGCGGAGGACTATGTACAGAAATTTACAGAACTTTGCGTTTATTGTAATCCTGCTAAGACTGATGTTCGATTATAAGTTATAAAGATAACCGTTTGTTCCATGTAGGAAATAAGTTACAGCTTTATATCCAAAAATATGAGACATCAAAGCAAAATGTTACATAAACACATATGAAAAGCATAATACAAAACACAAAATGCAGTTACAACAATATTCTGAAGTTTTTCAGCATAAGGAACAGTATAAATGCTGTTTGCATTTGTTTGGTGCTTCCAATTCTCATGCTAAGGCAATGCACTGCTTACAGGAATTAGTAAATTACCATGTTGAAAGTAGAAATACACACAATATGGTGTGCTAAGAATTTCTCTTATCTTTCTGGATTGGAACATAGAAACTTTATGTTGAGTTTTCACTGACAAGGTGTTTTCAGTTAGTTTATTCTTTAACTGGCAATGGTCCCAATCAAATATTAGAACGGAGTTCCATAGTCCCCTAATAGATATGCTTTTAATGTTCTGTGGAAGGTGGGCCTCCCAGTAGGTAGGACACAAAGATAGAGTTTGTAAAGGTATCCGTACGCAGTTAGTTCCATTGGTCAGTTCAAGCACAAACTTTGTTTGTTTAAAATGTTGCTTTCTGATTAGATACAGTATAATCGAAATGACAAACAAAAAGGTACAGATAGATAATGCCAAAATATAGTGATCTAATGTTAAGTCAAGAGTTTCGAGAAAATTTGGCTCTTGAGTTGTAGTTACTTTGTTGCGTTTGTAAATAAATGAAGGTGCTGTAGTCGCAGTTACATGTTTGGACTTTTGTAATACAGCTACAATTGTAACAAGTTTTCTCAGTTAACAGAAAACTATGATCAGCAAAATAAGACAGATGCCTGCTACAGCAGTAGTGCAATACAGTAATATATCAGCAGGGGCTGGCCAAGAATCATCTAATGAGATATGCCCAGCCAAAAGAGGTTCAGTCAAGGTTCGGAAAGCTACAGCATCATTTTCTGCTGCTTTAGCCATTTTCTGTAAGCTCAAATGTGATTTTCTATCATCTGCTATAATGTGACTCATAGAATGATTATATAGTTTAAATTGAGGGACATCTATATTTAAAGGGTTTTTGAAAACTGAATTACTTTCTATTGACTGTAGAGATGTGTCATTGAAAAATTGTTGTAAAACAGCCAAATTGACAGGGTGTAACTTTGTGATACTGGTCTCTTGACAAGAAGACAGTCTTTGAGGCAGGTACATACCTCGAGCTGATACAGAACATTGACATGGAACAGTTAGAGTACAAAAATTACAACCTGTTACCATATGTTTAGATGTATTACATGTAAATTCCAAAGACTGAACTTTATATATAACAATTAATGTTTTGTGAGTACAAATATATTTGGTTTTACATGATCAGTCAAAAATCGAAAGTCACATAATTTCTTCACAGTAGTTTTATCATTGTGAAAAATAGCTAACAGACAATTCTCAGTTGTAATTGGCACCAAGACTCTGTTGATTTTACACAATAATTTGTGTTGGTTGCTCACTTTACAGCGAGCAAGGTCATTTTGATTGAAAACTGTATAAAATTGTAAATCAGAAGACATTGCAAATAATTCAGGTAAATTCAACAACTGAGTAGCATGATCTGTAGAGTCATTTACTGGGACTGGAAATGACATGACATTAAACAAAGTGAGTGGTCTCTGAAATGGAGATATAGGAAATTTTAAAGCTACATATAGCTTTGATCCTTTCCGATTAAACAGACTTTGTACATTTTGGTAAATATCATTTATGTCTGTATAGACTAAGTGAAAACCTGGGTATTTTGTATACAATATCTTTTTAATGTCATAGACTGTTTTTGACATGGTTTCTGCATTGATTAGATGAGGAGAAAGTTTTCCTTCCACTAACTGATATACACCATCTAAAATTTCATTAAATCTGTGTTCAATCTTCCTAGATTTTTCAATATGTTTTGCCATGAAAACACTCATAATAGAGAAAGCCTTTTCTAAATTATTAAAAGATTCATAAAGTTGTGTTTGAATATGTTCAATTGCTAATTCATTATCTTTGAGCCCTAACATGATATTGTTCATCCTTTCATCCGAAGCTTTAATGTACGAGGCTAGATTTTCCTCATGTTGTTCCACAGTTGAAACTACTTTTGATGTGATTCTATTTAAAGCATTAATATGACGAGCTAGCATCTCAACATCTTCAACTGTTGCTGTTCCAAAGATAGATTTACTAAGGTCACCTATAAATGACAACAATGCTCTTCTTGAACGACTGCGCACACTTAAACGTCTTTCAGGGATTAACCTATATACTGATTCCAAGGTGCTATTGATGATTATCTCGGTCTCATGCCTTATTTGATTTATCTCGAGTAATACTTCATTCATAAATGAACATGTTTGTGCGTCCTTAGTACAACTTGGTCAATCTAACATATTTAGAGTTGTTGGTAACTCAATTTCAAAGGTGTGGATCCACATGTCTTCTGCCATATAAAGTTGAGCTCGTGGCTCGAAGGTGACACCATAATTTAGACGCTGCAACTCAGTCGGAACAATTCCAGACACCATGGTCAGACAGAGAGCCAGAAGCAGAGTTCTAAGCATCATGGACACCCATTTAACTATAAAGAAATAGAAAGAATGCAGGTCAGTCAGTGTTGTAATTCTGCGGCCAACAGTTTTACAATCTAGCACTATAATCAGGAACAGGAACTGACAGAGAAAAGTAGAAGGAAAGATAACTTTTATTCACTCACATACAGAACACATACACACGCCTTGCAAATCAGACCTGAACCTTAAATTTATTGTTGACATCCCCGCATACAGTTTCTTAGAACACAACATGATATGCATGATGTGTAAGAAAAATGGATACAAGTCTGCTTAGTATACTTATTAGAGTGAACACTCATAAGCTACACTGTGACCTGTCTTTATTCATTATGTCCCATTACAAGTTTTGTAAACAAAAGACTGATTAAGACATATAAGTATCTGTGAGTTCATAACAGCAACTAAAAAGTGTATACTGTAACAACGCTTTCTTTAACACCATTCCATTAAGACAATTTAGTTTTAACTTTATCAATCCACCTTAACACCTGGAATCAATATGGTTCCTTATTCATCCCTTCTTTTAAGATACCTCAGTTTCTTTTGTTTGTTTTTCTTGCGATTTTTCTTACGTGCCTTGCCTGTTGTTGTATGAGTTTTATAAAATGCATCTTTTAAAGCCTGTGAGACATCATCTTCTGCTTCCCATGAGCGTGGTATGTTGGGGTTTTTCCATTCAATATAAAATTGCTTTACATTGCCCCTAATTCTTTGTCTAATGATCTTGTTTGCCTCGTGCCATTTACCATCATAGTCGTTGCTATTGTTATTATTGTCATTGGTACTCTGATCTTCATTATCATTTTGAATATCACTGTGCTGGGACGTGTTTTCCCCTTGCCCTTGACCTTGTGTTTGACCATAACCTGATGTGTCCGTATCATTTTGATTGGTATTGGCTTCAGGATTTTGGACCTCGTTTGAAGTTGGATTTGGTCTTACTTGAGATAGACCAGAACTTGGCCCTGGTTGGGGAATTGAACTGCCAGAATTTTGTGTGGCTGCTTCAGGGAATTGTCGATAGTTTCTAGGATCATGGTACCTTTTGAGGTTCTTTGCATTAACCATACCTTTAACAAGTTTGTTAGTCTTGTTGTCTGCTATGCGGAAGGTATTTGGAGCTGACCCTTTCTCAGTGATGTGATATGGCCCCTTCCATTTATCTTCTAGTTTATTTGACAAACCTGGGGTGTGCTTGTTATTCTTTAACAGAACTCTATCCCCAATGTCTAAATCTGAATTCTTTGCTTTGACATCATGCTTTTGCTTGCTTTCCTTCTGTGTTAACTCTGAGTTGGTTTTTGCCTGACCATGTACCATTTTAAGGTTTTCAAGCATTTGTTCTACAAAGGTCTTTGCTTCGGGGTTTAGTGTTTCTCTAGGAACTAAGGAGGTATCAAAGGGAAGTCGCATTTCAGTACCAAATAACATTTTGTAGGGAGAGTAACCAGAAGTTTCAGTGTTTGGTGCTGACCTAATAGCCATAAGGACAGTGGGTATGATAAGATTCCAGTTGTCTTGTCTTTTGTTAATATACATTCTTAAGGTTTGTGCTATAATGGCATTTTGACGCTCCACGCAGCCATTTGCTTGGGATGATAGCTGGCGGTTTTATGCCTGGAAACTTCATAAATTTCACAAACGGCATTGACAAGTTTTGAGAGGAAGTTGCGACCCCTATCGGTTACTAAGGACAAACAAGCACCATAGCGACAGAAGATCTCATCATGAAGAACTCTTGCAATTTCACTAGCAGACTGAGTAAACAGAGGAAAGGCCTCAACCCACCTACTGAAACTATCGACACAGACGAGAATGTATTCATGGCCAGATTTTGTTTTCGTTAGAGGGCCCAGGATATCAACATGCATCCGTTCAAAGACCTTGACAATAGGCAATGGATTCAATGGCAATGAATGAGGATGTGAATTCTTCTTGGCCATTTGACACCTATCACATGATTTTATGAAATCAGTAACATCTTGAAGCATTCTAGGCCAGTAATATTTGTTTTGTAATGCACCAAAAGTTTTCTTTATGCCAAAATGACCATTAAAGTCATGATATGATTGCATTGCCTGTAAACGAAGTTTGGCAGGAAGAGCTATCTGGAAAATAAACTTTTCATGATCTGGCTTTTTCCTAGACCTAGGTTGATATTTATGCATGAGAATTCCATCAACAATGTCATAAAAATCTTGGTTGTAAACAACAAATTTAGAAGATTTTTCTTCGGATGGAAGTACACCAGAAGCCAAATAATTATAAATGTTTTTGAAGTCAGGGCACTCTTTCTGTAATTGTATCAATTCAATGTCATTTTCAATTTTTTCAGTGACTGGTGATTCTACATCTACAGATAAGACTGGGGCAAATTTAGAGTACTCAAAGGTTACTTCTAACATTTCATTTTCAGGAATTTCTCCTTTTTTTCAGTCACAGGACTGGTTAAGTTAGTCACATTTTTATTTTCAGAATAATTTGGTAAGACTTGAGCTTCTGCTGAGTGTACATTTTCAGCCATTATATCTAGCGGATTCTCAGACTTAGAACTTTGGTTCAAATCTTCGTTATGACTTGTTTGTCCTGTTTGTGCCTCAATAGTAAGTCTTGATAAGGCATCAGCACTATTTTGTTTGCCTTTAATGTATTCAACTTTATACTGAAAGCCTTGTAAAAAGAGTGCCCATCTAGCAATTCGACCATTTGTTGACTCATTCATGGAATTTAAACATTTCAGTGCTTTGTGATCAGTAAATATGGTAAAACGGTGGCCTGTAGAAAGATATGATTTGTATGTCTTTACCCCAGAAACTATAGCTAAACATTCCAACTCAGATACTGAATAATTTTTCTCAGCTCCATGCAACGCTCGACCGCCGTATTCAATAACTCGCTCTTTGCCATTTTCATCGAGCTGACCTAATATATAACCTAAGCCTGCAGTACTTGCATCACATGTGAGTATAAAAGGTTTGTTCATATTTGGAAATGCTAGAATAGGCGCAGATGAGAGAGCATTTTTCAAAGTTCTGAGTGCTTGTTCACACTCTTTTGACCATTCAAAGCGTATACCCTTTTTTAGTAGTTCAAAAATTGGGGCACAAAGTTTACTATACCCCGCAATAAATTTTTTATAATAGTTAGTTAAACCGAGAAGGCTTTTAACCCCTTTTTGATCTTTTGGAGCTGTTAAATTCTTAATTTTTTCAACTTTTTTCTCATCTGGCTCTACCCCTTCCTTACTGAACACATGACCCAAATAATTAAGTTTTTTCTGAGCAAAGTAGCACTTATGTGGGGAAAGTTTCAAACCTGCTTCCCTAAGACGCTTAAAGACCTCTGAAATGTGTGTCAAATGTTCTGAGAAGGTACGAGAGAAAATTATCACGTCATCAACATAGCACAAGACGTATTTCCAACTGATACCACGTAAGACTGTCATCATTAGACTTTGGAAAGTTGCAGGCGCTCCTGATAAACCGAAAGGCATATTTCGAAAAGAAAAAATTCCATCATACGTGATAAAGGCACATTTTTCTTTACTTTCCTCATCAAGTGGGACCTGCCAAAAAGCCTTTCCCAAATCTAGTGATGTAAAATATTGGGCATTCGACTCCCCTATTGCATCTAAAATATCTGTGAGCCTAGGTATTGGGAAGTCTTGTTGCTTGCAAATTTTGTTCAACCTACGGTAATCGACCGCGAACCTGTACTCGTCTGAGTTGGCTTTACGGACGAGAACCACAGGTGAATGCCAGTTAGAATTGCTTTCCTCTATATGACCTGTTTTTAGCATTTCGTCAGTAAGCTCTTTAGTTTTGCGCCTCATTTGTGGTGATTGTTTGTAAAAAGGCAGTTTCACTGGTCGGGCATCTCCTGTATCTACCTTATGTGTAACTAAATGCGTCCTACCTAGATCATGTAAACCCTCAGAGAAGATATCAGAGTTTTCATTTAACAGTTTTAACAATCTCTCTTTTTCATTAGGTGTCAGATCGGAATCATCTAAATTAAAAGACCACTTTTTTGTTTTAGGCCTATCCGAATCTGTTTCCTTTTGGTCTTCAGTTAGAGGTTCTGAAAGTGCAAATATGTGGTTGTGGCTAATTTCAGAAGCTATTGCCAAAATCCTGTTTTCTTTTAAAGTAACATCATTTTCAGTTGGGTTAATCAGTCGAAAAAACTGTGAAAATCTTTAAGATGTTGTACATGTCAAGCCAGACAAACTATCACCTATGTTTTTAGAACAATACAGCTTAACATTTGCTAAAACAGCAAACATTTGATCACTTCCTTTGAAAGTAAGGGAAGTGTTAAGTGGCTTCATACCTAGCTACAGATGTCAGGATATTGAGACTTCTTAGTGTGATTACAAAAATTTAGCAAAGTAGTGCTTTTCTAAAAGATTACATTCCTGACTGTGGGAATATTAAGAAATATTAAAAGTGTAAAATATTTGTGGCCAAAAAGTAATATAGACCAAAGTTCAGAAACAAAGTATTTTACTAATAATAAATGAAAAATGAAATATAAGAAATTTACACAAAAATCACAGCATAACACGTATATTATCATATACGGTATATTATCACATAGTTTTTTTATTACGTAATTGCAAAATGCTCTCATATACACGGTTCAAGAAAGACAGTTTTGCATATCAAGTTCAGCTTTTAACGAGAATTTTCAAGAATTCTCTCCCTTAATTATTGACTATGTTTAAGCAATACCCTTCAAATGGGATTGTCTCCCTTACATCAGCTAAAGTCGTATCATTCATGACACAAGTCAATAATTCTTTGTCGTGGATTTTGCATTGATCTTAATATTTGCTTTGGGCAATACACGGAAATTAAGCTCGCATATAACTCCATAGAAACAACAAAACATGTAGCCAGTGTTTGATATAAATCATGTTGTTTTATAGATTCATATAGAAATATTATTCTTGTAAAGATTTAAAACATTTTTGTATAAAAAGAACAATATTTTGTTTAACTTAGCTTGTGATATTGCGAAATTCGTGTTGTCATGTTACAGAAAATGAAAACATTTAAATAAACTCTTTTCTTTTCATTTGAAACTTTGAATCCTACCAGAAATTCAGATTTCTAAACATAGAACTATAACCAGCTTACACAGTAGAAACAAAGTGTGATCTAAACTCATCTTAATACATCAAGTACTGTGCATACTTAATAAGTGAAATGATTTTTTTCGGTGTTCGTGCGAAATGAATGACAGAATAGGATCAGCAAATCCATGAATCGCGCTAATAACTAAGTCTTGTATAAACAAAGAAATACAAAAACAAAATATGCCATTCAGATATGTGTTTGTACTTATTATACAATTAAATCATGAAATAAAATTCATCTGTGTAAACTAAAGGGCTATATTCATAGACAATACTCCAAATCCACTCATTGAGAGCACTCAAATAAATTGCCTAACGGTCACATCTTTACTTAGGAAATATTCAATTTGTATTCATAAAGATGAGTGACAGCTGAGCCAACTCACGAGAGTGAGTGAATGTTGAGGGAGGTCCTGGGGTCACTTGAGTGTTTCTCAAATATTATAATGCAAGTGTAGCTGATAAATACAATATTTAATTCATTTGATGGTAAAACTAGAAATGTGTCCATGGGACACAAATGCCCCCACTACATGACAATGGACACACATTTTTTTCCTAGGTCAGGGGCCATAACTCCTACAATTCTGAATAATTCCGGACGCGAAACCCCAGGTGCACAACTGCACATGCTGACCAACATTCCTGTAAACTTTGGTTACTCTAGGTCAAATACTTTTGGAGCTTCGCGCGACACAACATTAAAATGACCAAACTTTTACTAAGTCAGGGGCCATAACTCCTACACGACTGAATGAATCCGGACGCGAAACCCCAGGTGCACAACTACACATGCTGACCAACATTTCTGTAAAGTTTTGTGACTCTACGTCAAATACTTTTGGAGCTTCGCGCGACACAACACTAAAATGACCATTTTTTACAGTCAGGGGCCTTATCTCCTACATGACTGAATGAATCCGGACGCGAAACCCCAGGTGCAAAACTACACATGCTGACCAACATTCCTGTAAAGTTTTGTGACTCTACGTCAAATACTTCTGGAGCTAGGCGCGACAAAAACCTCTCGGAAGGACGGACGGACGCACGGACGGACGAACGGACGCACGGACGCACGGAAAAGGGCAAATCTATATGCCCCCACAAAAGTGGGGGCATAGAAAACAGTGTCGTGTATGCAGTGAAAACTTAAGTGCATAGGGCTATATTCATAGTCGTCACTCGAACTCACACTTGACTCAAACTTGGGTAAGTATCATTCAAGTGGACCTCGAGTAGACCTTGCGGGAGTGTAAGTGGAGTTCGAAAGACATATTCATAAATTCCACTCAGTCTTAACTTTCGGAAGGACAGCTCGAGTAATGGTTTCATTGTACACAACGGATTTAGAGGATTATAACGGTTCATATGACAATAGCATCAAAGATATGCAGAAGTGCTGATCATTACTTTTGTAGTTGGAAGTTGATATCTTATTGCTCGTCTGTATGTTTATCCGTCCGTTTTTTCGTCTATTTGTTTTATAATACGTCATTCCGTCCGTTCGATCGTCCATCAGCCAATCTACTCATCTGCATTTAATTTAGTAGAGTTTAATTCATACTTAGAAATACAGAGTTTAATTTTCGCGGAAAATGAAATTTATTTAAACAACTGAATTTTTAACTCTACAATTAATTGTTGGTGTTTCCCGAATGCCAGCCCACGTATTTTTTTAAAGTGCAATTACAAAAAACAACATAATTGAGCCGCACCATGAGAAAATCAACCAACAATATAGTACGTCGTGTGTTTTTGGGAGTGAGCCCCGTTAGGCTAGGTTTCGTAGATGTATATTTGATTTCCTATATCTGTTTTAACCGTTTTTATTAATTAAACAGTCTTTTAATTTGTTGGGTCTTTTTTGCGTTTTCGTCGTCCTCAACAACATGTATTAAAAAAGAACATAATATATTTTTCCAAAATACACAAATATGAACTTCCGCTTAAAATGACATCTAAGCTTACTTTATGAGACCTTGAGAAACACTCAAGAGTCCCCAGGACCTCCCTCAACAGTTACTCACTCTTGGGAGTTGACTCGACTGTCACTCACCTTTATGAATACAAATGGAATCTTTCCCGAGTGAGGACGTGACCGTTAGGCAATTTATTTAAGTGTACTCAATGAGTGGTGTTGGAGTATTGTCTATGAATATAGCCCATATTTGTGTAAGTTTTGTTTTTGGTGGTTTTTTTTTTTTTTTGTTTTGGTTTGTTTTCTTTTTTTTTTTTTGGTTTTTCGTTTCTTTTTTTTTTTCTTTTTTTTTGAAAACAAAAGAAAATATGTTTTTTCTTAATTCATTTTGTCGAGGACAACGAAAACGCATCAAAACCAACAACAAATTAATAGACAGTAAATTGATACAAACTATTAGCAAATAGATATAGGCAATGAAATATAGATCTACGGACCCTAACCGTACTGTGCTCATCAGTCATTCCCAGAAACAAACGTCGTAATAACAAATATTTACATTTCACAAGCCTAGATAACGGTAAACTCATACTGAAAACTATAACCATTCCCTCCAATTTGATGACACTACGAATACCTATATTTGTTAATGACATCTGAAGCATTTTTTTATAAATGATATATTTGTAATCATTGAAATTACGCGGGCTGACTTTTTGAAAACACCAACAATTAATGGCACGAGTATAATTCAGTTGTTATAATAAATTTTACTAAACTCGTGTATTTTTACTTTCATTCTATTAATGCAGATGTGTAGACTGACGGACGGACAGACGGAAGAATTATTAAACAAATGGATGTACGGACGAACAAACATACGGAAAAGCAATAAGTTGACAACTTTCTACTATAAAAATAACGATCAGCCCTTTTGAATATCTTTGATGTTAATGTCATATGAACCGTTATAATCCGCTAAACCCATTGTGTAAAATGAATGCTTTACTCAGGCTGCCTTTCCGAAAGTTAAGATGTAGTGGGATTTATGAATATGACATTCAAACTCTACTCACACTCCCGCAAGGTCTACTCGAGGCCCACATGAGTGATACTTACCACAGTTTGAGTCAAGTGTGAGTTTGAGTGACGACTATGAATATGATCCTTTAGCTGTAAACGTTGCTATTTTGCATCTTTTTCACGAACAAAACCGTGACAAAAAATGTAGGGCGTACTAAAGATTCACGGAAAGCATGCTTTTATAAATGTTTTTTTTTTTAATGTTTGCATGTTTGTTTCAAGCTTGAATTTCGTTTCTAAAATAGATATGATAACCCTTTCTTTGCACAGCGAGGAAACCATGCTACATCTGTTATTTAAATAAATGTACGCATTCTCTCCCCCCTCTCACCAGCTTTCACTGACAGCCTAACTTATAAATTATAGAAAAGTATTCTTTGACGTAGTTTGTCGTCAAATGTTTCGATATTCCAAAGATATTTAGCTTTCAGTCGGAAATAAAGTAATTTATGTTGATTGGTATTGTTCTCATAAACAGTTTGGTGAAAAATCATAGCTCTGTTCTGTTTTGTTCTGTTCATGATTTTTTTTGTCTAATGAGACAATTATGAACGTTATTATTTCAAAAGTCTATATTGAATCGTACGTCAGTTGTTGGTATATGCAGTTCCGCAACTTAACACCGTTTAAGTTACATCAGAACTTTAAGAAATCCCCAAGTTTTTTATTATTTCTTGATACACTTTGAAGTTAGATGGAAGCAAGAAGCAAGAAGGCTTTACCCTATAACAATTATAATTATACCGTTGTTTATAATCTCAAGAACACCTACATATGTGATAATAAATTGTCATGCTTTAGAAAATTTAATTTATTTAACTCTAAAGTAAAAGAAATTGAAAAGTTTAGTGATTTTCACTATATGTTCAATATAAGCGATGGAGATACTTTTAAAACAAGATCGGAAGCAGGAAGATGTTCAGTTAGAATAAATATTTTCATATTAAATTGAAGAGAAGAAATTGATGTGTATTCTCATATCTGCTAAAATATTCACAAACCAGAAGAGTTATTTGAAATTAATCATTCAAAATAAACATCTTATATAATCTATTGGTCAAGGTAATATCAGCAGGGAAACCAATCTTGATTATCGTATAATTTTCAAGGGGGACAACCTACTATGATAAGCCAGTCACATATGATAAAAGCTGGGGATGTTATAACAAAATATATCACTTTTATTGCGAAATGTATCGAATGTTAAATAGCTTTACAATTTCTTTTACCAATAGTTCCTTTGTTTCTATTGATCTATTTTTACATTGAGTAATACCAATAAGCTCGGTAATGATATAAATATCTTTTTGTCTTGAGGAAAAAATCTCAATTAATTTGTTTATTTTTGCGTATTCAATATACATTTGAACTTTCGGCAAAATTAAATATATTTCATATTCAGTTTCGTGGGGAAGAAATTTTACTAACACTTTTGTACATTACTCACTTTCCTTACAGAAGTATGGATTTATCCATTTTCCTCGATAGCAGGCTACTGTAGGCATGAAGTTTTTATCTAGGAACATTTCATTTTTGCCGTTAAATAAGTCAAACTGTTCCGTACACCGCAACTGAATCTCTGTTCCATGTTCCATCATTCCAGCAGTTGTTATTGATTCGTTAGTGTTGGCTAAATAATAGTTAGATCCTTTCTGTATGCCTAGTTTGCACCCGTCTGAAAATGTAGAAATGTCTGCTAAAGTTTGACATATATTGTCTTTGCGGAGGAAGTCTTTGCTCAATGGATTCCTTTAGATGAGTTTAAGTGATAAATCATTCTAAAAAGCAATATTTGACATAATTTATCAATCAATTATACTTTTATCACAAAATTCTACTGGATTTATTGTTATACATTGACAGTGCACTTGTTTTGGATCAGGACTGCAGATACAAGGTAAATGCTTCCTATTGTTTACATTATTATAAGAACTGTTTTTATCGTGGAGAACAAAACAGTTTGCGTTTTCTATATATAATCTTGATTAGAAATTTGACCTTCCGCAAAGGGAAACCAGATACATGTACGGGACGGGATAACAGCTTATTTGTAGTAGATTTGTTCAACCAAACATCGTTTTTCTGTAAAATTATAGCTTGAAATTGTTCGAGTTTAATTCGTCCGAAAGCTGTAAATTTGCTGAGAAGCAAGCCGGTTTTATTTTAATAATAATCGCCTTTACGTACCATATAATTCGACTCAGTTACTTTTCCTTAACATATTCTGCCTACTAAACATGGTCATATTTACTGACCAATGTATTTGATTGGGATCAGGACTGTCCCGAGCAAACAGATTATTATGCTTCTTGCTTTTCATTTTATTATGTTTCTGATAATGAAATTTATGGATCGAGAAACCATGTCATAAAATCAATCATTTCAAAATGATCTCCAAATCTATTTTCTAAATTCCCTAAAGCAAACGGTACAATGTGTAAAGGATAACAGTTTCCTTTTTAATTAAATTCATTTTCATACCAAATTATAACGATAAAATGCATATAGAACTGGGCTGTTTGTTTTACTATTACAGTCGTTAAGGATTGGTCTCACAAAGCATCATTTTCGCGTAGCTTGGTTGTTTAGATAATCGTAAGCAGCAACTGCATATAGTGAAAAGGCGGCCCATTTAATATCTGCAATATTTGCTGTGTCCGGGAAACAATATCTATTTAACTGGTAATGTTAATTTCTTGAAACAACTGAAACACAGTGTTGAAAAACGATCATATTATACGAACTACTTTTATACAAACCTGGTTTACATTCCTGTGGAATATTATCTGTCCAGTTTCCTAAGTTGCAAGTTGTTTCAAATTTGGTCACTTTTGTTGTAATAGTCTGGTTAAAATGGAATCTTTCCTTGCAAACAACGGTTATCTTTCGTGGAAACGATACAAAGACAACATTTGTAAATAATGTAGATAAACTAAATAAAACTGTGTAGTGTTAAACATTTTCAATGTAAAGTCGACCTGTATTTTTGTAACATGTATGTCTTTCCGTTTTACTTCCGTTAGAGTTATTTTGCTAGCAATAGAATTACACAAAATAAGGTCAGAACAGTCTAGGAAATTTACTAGACGTAACAAACCTAAAACTGAAACATAGTTTTCCTTTAAAAAATCTGTTGTTTTTTTTTTTACAATTTGAAGTAGCTTGTGTTAAGCAGTCTTTTTGCGTTACAAATTATCATTTGGTTTACAATTATTAAAGGAGACTAACTGTTATTCTCATAAAATCGCATTTGGATGTTTTGATTTAAGAATGACAACAATGAAACATTGTTATATTTGCATCATTGTAACATGAAAATTATGGCAGTCAAGAAATATAGTTATCAATGATAAAAATATTATCATCATTAACATATCAATATTTGATATTCACTTCAGAGTAAATGTAATATATAAAGTCAATAAACATTTTCAAATGCATTTCGTCACTAGGAAAAACATGCGCTTCTCAAGTGATGCAACAAAGCCCCTTAACAATGGGTTATATTTAAATCAAATGAACACATGATGTACACTGAAACTGTTATTTACTGAAAAAAATATAGAATGGTTCAAGTTTAGTATTTCCTACCTCTTCCATATGTTTATATCCACGTGCAGCCTCTTGTTGCACCCTTGCGTTTGAGACTGTTGGAACTGAACATCCATCTAAATAAAAAATGATTAATATGCTATATTGTTAACTTAAAACAATCTACGCGAATAAATCGAATAGTGTAATCAATAGCCATGCATAATATCCAGTGAAAATGCTTGCCAACGTCCTTTTTAATTTATTGTTGGACATATGCTTTATTGTATATAAATAACCTTGGTTAGTGTTACTTTTTGCGGAATATTGTTCTCTGATGTTAAGTATCCAATACTGACTCATTTCAATATTTTGCAGACTAATGTACAATTTTATAAAAATGTTTAATCCGTCTAAGATACAAAACATGATACCTTCTAAAATACGTCAGGTTAAGACTTATTACTTATTTCTTAATTTGACAAAATAAATAAACTCTTTAGATATCCAAATTCCAGAAAGATGTGTAATACAAATGTTTGTATCGTTAAATGTAATTACCTGGTATACATTTATATCGATTGGTCCAGCTTCCCAACGAACAAGTAGAATGTCTTATTATACTTGTAACTATTTTCTTGGAATTCATATCTTTCATTTTGTAGCCCTTGTCGCAAGCAATCTGAAGCTTTGTACCATTGTCAAATATCTGTGTTGTTCCATTTGCTCCGGTTAACAATCGCGAATCGACCCGAAAAGAAATTCCATCGAAGAGTGTCAGTCTGCATGGCTCTAAAAGTATTATATGTTTCTAAATATAGTCCCCCGTCAACCTCTATCTTAACCGTCATACGTTGAGTACTTACAATCATTCAAAACTAAAACAAATAAAATTTGAAGGACCATTCCCCACACACTCATTAAGAAGAAAAGTTCAAATGTGTGTGCACTTTAAACAAAATGACAAATACGTAATTACCTTTCGGTAAAGGCACAACAACAGAAGATACTAAAACATTTCTGTATGATACAATACTGAACTGGGCTTTTGAAATAAAAAAAAAAGGAAAAACATCTGCTGAGGAAATAAAGAACAACATATAATACTGATGAATGACTCACTAGGGACACACTCCGGAAACTGTTTATTTTCCCATTCTCCGTACCTGCAAGTAGTCGTCATTTCCTCCGACAGCGAATAACCAGAATCACACTTTACAGATATCTGTCAGGTCAAAAGTAATAAAAGTAATAACAATATACTTTTTAATACACAAACATACCTCGTATACTACTTGAGTAATTCAGAAAAGAACAGAAGAAAATGGTTTGTATGTTAAAAGGAAAGAAAGAAAATAAACAACGACTTTATGGGAGCATTAAATGCAAGCAAGCAAGCACACTAGTAATAGCAGACTTAGTTTTATTTTCGTTTATTGTCTCTTAAAATTACAGCATAATTCTAGTTGGCTTCTTACATTTATCTGCAGTTGGTTTTTTTTCAGCAGTACGGTAATCATGCAGTGCACATTTTTTAAATTTAATATCAAAGCACGTATCATATATGCGGTGTCTCAAATATTTAAAGTGTACTACTTTACTTCAGATATGCTCCAAATACAGTGTACACTGCATATTCCGTATGTACACCAAACCTGCTGTTTTCCAGCATTCATGCAGTATGTTTCAAATATCTATATCATATTGAAAATATAATGCAGATATACTGCAAATGCAGTATATGCTGCGTTCAGTATATGCCACAATATACCAGTACTGCAAACTTAGTACTTACTGTTCGAGCAATTATCTCATTATAAACTAGTGTATTTGTTTTACGATTTAATTATTTAGACTTTGCTTGAAATATATTGTTATTGCAAACAATAAATTAGATCTGGTTTCTGTCCACTGATATATTTGTTTGATTTGCACATTGTTTCAATGCTGAAATGCTAGCTCTACAATCAGACTGTTAAAATTGTCTTATACAATTCACCCCTATATATAACGTATTTTTCAGTATTTGTATTGATATGCACTGCACCATTTATATCGCGTGTATGCCGAAACATATTGCATGTTTGTTTGTTTGTTTGTTTGTTTGTTTTGGGTTTAACGCCATTTTTCAACAGTATTTCAGTCATGTAACGGCGGGCAGTTAACCTAAACAGTATTCCTGGATTCTGTATCAGTACAAACCTGTTCTCCGCAAGTAACTGCCAACTTCCCCACATGAATCAGAGGTGGAGGACTAATGATTTCAGACACAATGTCATTTATCAAATAGTCACGGAGAACATATTGCATGTATACATATATACATATAGATGCAATTCACAGGCAACATACTCATACATTTTGCGAGTGCAAATTGTAATTCTTTTTATTCTACTCTGTTCTGTTCTATCTTGTTATTTTGATTTTATACGTTATTCTAATTCTATTCATGCTTTGATAAGTTTCTGGTTCCTCTTCTGTTTGAACATTTATTTAAACGTACACTGTAAGCCTTTTATATCTATTTACATAAACATTATTAAATTACTTTTCATTTTTAAATAAGTTCACTTATTGACCCGTTTGCCTCGCAGCTGTTTGCACTGTAATAGTATTATGAATGCACATGTCACTATAATAATAATTTCTTATATTATCTTACAGTAACATCCTCCGCGAAAAATTAAAGGAAAAACGTAGTCAGATAAAGTGATGGCAACATAAAAATTATTTTTCAAGAACCGGTATTTGATCAGTTAAGAAATTTTAAGTTCAAGAAAGTGGCCATATCAAGAACTGAAGTTAGAGAACAAGTGTTTCAAGTAGTAAGTGGTGCACAGAACACCTGAAGAACAGATTCTTGAAATGGTTAAAGAACCTTTTCTTGGACATTGGAAAAGTGAAGATCAACTTCAGGGCTGTTCATAACCAGGTATGTCACAGACTTTAAGGTATACACATGCGCTCTTAGTATAATTATAACTATTGCCTGACCTTAAATTGAGCGTGCGGGTTGATCAAATATTTGACAGGAACATATGTATAAAATACGCCCTGGTTTGGTTAATCAATTAAAATCTGAAATATTCAGTCACATACGGCATCTGAAATCCTCAAGTTTAATTATCCTGGGTTAAAATTTCTCAAGTATTTATTAAGAGACATGAATCGCTTGTAAACATTCCTTAACAGTACACCGAGAATCTAGAATATTTGCATGTATGAATGTAAAATGATGAAAAACAAAATACAGCAAATATTAAAGTGCCAGTATTGACGTTTTTATGATTGAAGTCACAGTCGCGCAATTTTATGCTGATAAGAAAGCAATGCAATGCAGAATGTTTTCGTGTTATTGCAGCATAAATATAAATAAATATTTCATATCCTCCATGAAAACCCATTTCTTAAGTGTCAATGCCGTGTCTATCTATATTATGTTCACTTCTGTTTGTGATAGGGGAGTTACAAATCACTTGTAAAACATTTTAGTGGGTAGGGCACAGTTAACGTCTGCCAGTTTTTTCACAGTTGTATTACAGTAACAATTGGATTGTCAGTAAATGTATATATGTCAAACAATTACAGCAATAAGGAATTTATCAAAATGGAATGAAGAGCAAACTTGATATTCAAGGTCAAAGGTCAAATTTATGTGAAAATCACAAAATTTGGCATATTTGAAACTTAATTTTATTCTCAGAAAACAGTTTGTTATCATAAACTACTCATCTTTGTCTATGTAATGTGTATATATATCAGTAAAACTCAGAAATGCAAATATCATTGCAAAAGGTCAAGGTCAGCCCTGATGATTGAAGGTCATAGGTCATTTTCATGCACAAATGTTATAACTGTTACCATTAACTTTTGTAATCTGTTTAATACGTCTTCACATTATTAGTCACTGAAGTTAATTCATTTTAATGTTTGTATGTCAAGCAAAGTCAGCAGTGCAAATGTAACCCCAAAACTACCAAGGGTAAAACTAATATCATAGGTCAAAGGTCAAATTTGTGTGAATAAATGCATTAATAGCTTCCTTTTTGAAAAATAACAGATACCTTTTTACATCATTAGCAATTGCTCGTGATTTAGTTTGATGCATATATGTCCCACAATGTCAGCAATGAAATATAGTCTGCAATGAGTCAAGTTCAATGTGATATTAAGGGTCAAAGATCATTTTCAAGTAAAGGGATGAAAAAATAGCTCTTTAACTTTTCTCTTTCTTGATATAACCTTGTCGATATTAGTCAATGATATCTGTTCTTTTTATTGTATAACTGTTTGGCAATGTCTGGTATGCACATACAATTTCGAAACATTCAAGGTTAACCATAATATCAAAGGTCAAAGGTTAAAAGAGTGGGTAAAATTATACAATAATATCACCTGTTTTAAATAATAATTATTGTTTAAAGGTATTTGTTTTGTCATGTTAGCAACAGATCTATGTTATGTTACTGTATATTTGTCAGACGATGTCATGAAAGAGAAAATAAGTCAAGGTCAAACCGGGTTTAAAGGTCAGGGGTCATTTTTACATAAAAGATCAAAGTCGTAGTAATCTTACTCATTTCTATGTTCAAAAATAGCTTGTTCTTACAATTCACTGTTAACAGTTTATTTTAATGTATACATGTCAAGCAAGGGCAGCAATTTAGGTCTTAAGTCTTGAATGAGTCAAATTCAAATGTGATATTAAGGGTCAAAGGTCATTTTCAAGTAAAAGAATGAAAAGATAGCTCTTTACGTTTTCTCTTTGTTGATAAAATCTCATCGATATTAGTCAATGATATCAGTTCAGTTTAATGTATAAATGTTAGGCAATGTCTGGTTTGCACATACAATTTCAAAACATTCAAGGTCAACCATAATATCAAAGGTCAAAGGTCAAAAAAGTGTGTAAAATGTTGCAATATTATCAACTTTTTGTATTAGTTATTTTTGTGTAACAGTATTTGTTTTGTAATTTTAGTAACTGATCGTTGTTCATTTTACTGTATATTTGTTAGGCGATGTTATCGAAGAGATAGTATGTCAAGGTCAACCCTGGTATTGAAGGTTAGGAGTCATTTTTGTATAAAAAGCACAAAATGCAGCATACTCACTCATTTTTTGTTCACAAAAATAGCTCGTTGTTATTCACTGTTACCAATTTACTTTGAAGTATAGCAAGATCAGCAATTTAGTTCTTATCCGAATGAATCAGAAGCAAACCTATTATTTAAGGTCAAAGGTTAAATTTGTTTAAAACTTTCGCAAAAAACACCATTTTTATAATGATTTTTCTTTATTGCTTTGGGTATTTTTGTCACTAGTAAAACTAATCATTACTCATCTTAAAATATCTAACAGACAATATCACTGTTGAAATGATAATAAAAATTGTTCCAGGTGAAACCTGACATTAAAGGTCAAAGGTCATTTTCATGTAAAAATTCAAAATACAGCATATTTATTTTTTTTTCTTCGTTAAAATTTTACTTGTCATTTCTTTCATTGAAAATAGTTTTTCTTATGTATAACTGTATGGCAATATCAGCAATGCAGATCTATTCCAAAAACAGTGACTGGTAAAGCTTAGATCAAAGGTTAAAGGTCAACTTTGTGTGAAATATCGCAAAAATAGCATTTTTGCAATACTTTTTATTGTTTATAAACGTTTTGTCATGATGATATCATCAGACATGAGTCCATAGATCAACCCTGATGTAAATGGCTAAATGTCATTTTCGTGTAAAAATTCAAAAGTTAGCACTGTAATTTTATTTCTTTGTTAATAAGATATCTTGTCGTTATAACTTGATGTTAATTCATTTTAATGTTGACCTTTACTTGCTTCCTTATTTACTGCGTTTCAGCTTCTTATGGCCGTTTTATATTTAAGGTCAGATGTTGCAATGAATTGTACCGTATTCTGCAGGTCGCTGGCATCTCCCCAGAGCTTGGTCTCAAATGAAATGTCTGTGAACCAAACTTTCTGGCGTGCTTCTTCCAGATTGGAACAGGTCTGCAGGATGAGGAATGGTGTTTGTTTGTTCCTCTAATCCGCACTGTTATTTAACTGTCTTTGCAACACCAAGCTTCTTCGTGTGTTTTCTCAGGCCACAGTGTCCAGTGTGTCCAGTGCACAGCAGGAGGATAGTTGTTTAGATGTGCCTAATTTAGCTTGTGTAGACTGTCATGATGGGACAGGTAGCGTCCATTTATGTTCTTCCGGTCTGACGCAAAGCTGTTCTTCAGTAGAGTCTGGAGTTGGAGGTTGGGGCTGTATTTGCATGGATGCTTCCTTTGCAAGTTTGTCTGCAGCTTCATGCCCGGCTTTGTTCACATGTGCAGGAATCCATTGAAATGCTACATTTATGTTCTCAGACATGTCTCGTTAAGATGTCTGATTGCCCTGCTGAGAGAGCCTGAAGGGCTGATTCGGAGTCTGTTAGGAAAACAATATTCTGTCCCCTTTCTCCTCGCTCATACAATTGAACTATGGCCAATGTGAGGGCTTGCATCTCGGCTCAGAGGTTGGAGCATCTCTTGCAGAGTGAGAGTGGAGCTGTCTGGATATGTGATGTAGGCATCACTCCCAGCATTCTGAAATGCTTTTTCCACTGATCCATAGGTATATGCTTGGATCCAAGAGTGTACTGGATGCCTGATGCTGTTTTCCCACCTCCAATCTGGTCTTCGAAGCACAATGTCTAGGAACCCATTGATCGGGTACAAGCGGCTCTGCTTCTGTGTCCATTGCTGTTGCTTTCCCTTTTTGTAGTTCTTTGACGATATGATTGAGACTCTGTCGTTTCAATCCGTTCTTGGTTTTGCTCTCGAGTTTTGAGTGGATTGGATGTGATGGTAGTCTCTTTGCCTTCACTGCCTGCACAATGGCTTTTGTACTCTCGTCTTGTCTCTAATGGCTTAAGGTTAAATGTCTTTTCCATTTCTTTATTAGAGTTGTTTTCATTGGTAAGAGTATTATCCTCAGGCCTGAATTTCGAACCTTGTCCTGTTTATCTTTACTGGTTTAGGAAGCTGTTACCCATGAGGTGGACGCGTTCTCTGTAGCTGGCCGAACGGTGTCTGTGTACGCTTCCCGTAGGATCTTTCCATTTGCTCCGCAACTTGTTCCAGCCAGTTCTTTATACTGTGAGTTCTTTGAAGACCCTCACCTTTGACCTTTAATGTCAGGTTTGGCCTTGACTATTTTTTCATAATTAAGAAGGAATGATGTCATCTGCTATATATACCTTTAAACGAATAATGATTCGTCATTACTTTTGACAAAAAAATACCCTAAAATGATGAAAAATCATTGTACAAATGCTGTGTTTACTTATTTTTACACAAATTTGACCCTTGACCTTTGATGATAGGTTTGGCTTTGACTTAAGACCTACATTGCTTCCCTTGCTTGACATATGTACATTAAAATAAATTGCTAACAGTGAATTGTAACAATAAGCTAATTTTGAACATAGTAATGAGTTAGATTACAACTACTTTGATCTTTTATGCAAAAATGACCCCTGACCTTTAAATCAGATTTGACCTTGACTTATTATCGTCTGACAAATATACAGAAAAATGATCATATATCTATTGCTAACATGACAAAACAGATACCTTAAACAATAATAATTATCAAAAGCAGGTGATATTATTGCAACATTTTACTCACTCTTTTGACTTTCGATCTTTGGTATTATAGTTAATCTTAAATGTTTTGAAATTGTATGTGCATGCCAGACATTTCCTAACATTTAAACATAAAAATGAACAGATATTATTGACTAATATGACAAGGTATTATCAACAAAGAAAAATGGTAAAGAGCTATTTTTTCATCCCTTTATTTAAAATGAACTTTGACCCTTAATATCATATTTGAACTTGCCCATTCCGGACTATAATGTATTACTGACATTGTGGGACATATATACATTAAACTATCTAACGAGTAATTACTAATAATTAGAAAGCTATCAGTTATTTTTCAAAAAAGGAAGTTATTTATGCATTTTTCCCCCAACTTTGACCTTTGACCTCTGATATCAGCTTTACCCTTTGCGGATTTTGGGTTACCTTTTCACTGCTGACTTTGCCTGACATACAAACATTAAAATGAATTTACTTCAGCGAGTAATTATGTGAAGACATATTGCACAGATTAGAAAAAGTATAGGTAACAGTTTTCACATTTGTGCATGGAAATGAACTTTGACCTTATATTATTAGGGCTGACCTTGACTTTTTGCAATAATATTTGTATTTCTGATTTTTGCTAATATATACACATTACATAGATAAATATGAGTGTCTTAAGATAACAAACTATTTTATAAGAATAAAAATAAATTTCAAATATGCCAAATTTTGTGATTTTTACATGAATTTGACCTTTGACCTTGAATATCAAGTTTGAACTTCATTCCATTTTGATAAATTTCTTATTGCTGTCATTGTTTGACAAACATATATTTACTGACAATCTAATTGTTACTGTAATTAAACAGTGAAAACCTGGCAGTCGTAAATTTTACCCTACCCCACTAATATTTTACAAGTGAATTTTACCTCCCCTATCACAAAAATAAGTGAACAAAATATAGATAGGCATGGCTTTGACACTTAAGAAATGGGTTTTCATGGAGGATATGAAATACTGTTTCCAGAAATGTATAAACTTCTTTTGGCCTCAGTTGTTGCAATAAAAGTCCGTGAGCTCTCGGGCCAAACCGTTACTCTCCATTCATCGCTCGAGGAATATTACGTTAACATTTTATCGTAATAAGCTATATCCAATACCGCTTTAGCATAATTTGTCAAAGGGCGAAGTCCATGAAAGATTTTGATAATATGGCTTGTGTGAAAAGTTCAATAAAAATTAATACAGAATTTAACAGAAACGGCATTGATGTCGTAACAATGTCGTAAAACCACAGACGCTTGGAGGACAGGACAGTCCCCCACCTCTCCTCTCCGCCCCTTCCAAATTTCAGGCAATATTGTAGCCTTTTTGATCATTATATATGTTTTGCCGGGACACATAATGTATCATCCATGATTATGATAAATATATTTCGTCTGCCGAGGGCTGGGAGGTCTTTGGACTACTGTTTTTTGTGGGGTTTTTTTCTTTGTCAGGGTTGCGGGTTCGCTCCCCGCTCTCAGCGATTCCTTTTTTTTTTCTCAAGATTGTTTATTTTTTATCTTGACATTTTGTCACAAAAAAGAAAAGAGATATCTACGTTTGCTAAACAGGTCGCATTTTTATCGATCGAGCTACCAGTCGCAGCCATTTTCCCGTTATGTCTTCATGTTGAACAGTATTCAGATTGTAAACAGCATTTTCATTGGTCGTTATTTGTTATATTCTATTCTAAGAAATTGACGGGAAGGTGGCCATTTAACCTACGGTCGTTGAATGAGTGAGACGTAAGTAGGCAATTGTAGGTATCCGACGACGATAATGCAGCATAACTACATGTTTAAGGGGTGCGGTTGTCTAGTAGGCAGCATGAAAGCTGCAATATTATCAATATTATTATTATCATTGTTATGTTGATTTTTTGAAAACAGAGCTTAATTGATCCGCTTACTTATATGTTGAAAGAAAACATGTTCATGTTAACGGATGTACGGTGGTATGTAGCTTACGTAGTTCGGAATAAAGGACATGCATTTTTTACATCAAATAATCTCGTGCGCACGACATCTTATCACGTGCGCAAGACATTTTATCTCATCCACACGATATTTTAATTCGGGTGTACGGCATCTTATCTCGAGCGCACGACATATCATCGCAAATGCGGGACATCTTATATTGAGCAGGTTGCATCTTATCTCGAGCGCTCAAAATCTTAACTCGTGCGCATGACATTTTATCTCGTGTGCACGACATTATATCTCAAGCACATGACATCTTATCTTGTGCACTCGAGATCTTATCTCGAGCGCATGACACCTTCATGCATTATTAAAGGGAAGAGATAAGATGTCGTCAGATCGAGATACAATTTCGTCAGATCGAGATAGAATGTCGTGCGCACGAGATAAGATGATGAACGCATGAGATAAGATGTCATTCGCACAAAATAAGATGTCAATCGCATGATATAAGATGACGTGCGCACGCAATAAGATGTCTTGCTCACGAGATAAGATGTCGTGCGCATGAGATAATTTAACCTTTAAAAAATGAATGCATGTCCTAAACATACCACCGTAAGAATGTTATGATTGAAAAACGTATGACTGTTGACAGATATTGATACTCATGAACCTGTAGCCTATTCGTCAGTGTTCAAGTCTTGTAAACTGTTTGAATATGTTATAAATTTTAACTGCATAAAAAATTTTAACAACCGAAATACAGACATAAAAAAATTTAAATTCAAACGCATGTACACAAATTCGAACTATGGTGCACATGTAATTAAAAATGTATGTCACATGATTAGGCTTGTAAAGGCTTTGGAATCTCGAGAAACATCGGTAATTAGAAGCAGTTCCTCTGTTTGTTTTTATATGACAACAATATATTTCATTCGTTTTGAATTTCACATAATTCATTCCTCGTAGATCATATTTTGTAAATGATTTTGTCATGATTAACAACATTATTAATTAGAATGTTGCAGAAACAAAAGGAAGTTCATAATGCTTGAAACATAAAGTGATCTTTTGCTTCTGCAGTTGTAAGAGAAGAAAACTAAAAGAAGACGGATAAAAATTAATTTTTCCAACATGACTAAATTTATGAAAAATTTAATAAACACCAGCAGAAATAAGGTTATTTTTTTTTAAAAGTGGCGAAACATATAAAAAGAAAACAAATATATTTAACTCTTTCATCTCATTTTTGCTCAAAATGGAAATATTTAAATATTAGAATGAGTTATGCTTCATATAAAATATTACATTTCTAAAAGCCTATGAAATACTTTCTCAACGTAAATTAACTTTCATCGAGTTATTCTACGCGTAAAAGAACAACATTTTACAGTCACAACCCTGTTGTAGATAAAAACTGTTGCTAAAATACAGATAAATCAAGACAGCGGATAAACCAGTTACAGTTCTTCTCTATAAACATAGAACTCGGCTATTGACATAATTATTGCACTTTGAGTCTAAAATTTGAATTTATAGAGTTATTAGATTTCTGGTTTTAATTACATCTCTAACAGGATTGATAAACAAAGAATTGTTTTAATTTGTGGTTTGTGTTTGTTACAACTACGTGCCACATATTACCATCTGTTCTTATTTAAATGTGTCACTTTTTGAATATCCATTGAAAAATCAGTTTGATTTGTAAATGGACTTGATATTATTATTATACTGCAGAATATAAACTCTCACAAGAGACTGGCGGTTTCTGAATGCTCAAAAGAAAAAAAGTACATTTTCTTGTCTCCAAGACACGCATTTAATCTCAGATATATATATAGATCAAAAACACTTTATTCGAAATGAAATGGTGAATGTTTTTAAGATCCTGCAATTCTTTAGGCGTTGTAGTGCTCCTTTCGAAACACAGAACATGCATTGGCCCGAACTGTTGTTGCGCTTGATTTGACTGTTCATAGTTGATGAGTATGTACCCAGATCAAAAGACATTTACGTTCAACATTTATGTACTATGTAAGGACATATAAGCTTATACTAACCGTTGTTCCATGATCAGCTTTGTACTCCACCTGATCAGAATTCCGCGTGACAAATCCAAACGGTATTTTCGGAATCAAACATGGGTCTTCACAAGGTTCGAATCCAAAGATGGAAAAACGGCAGGTAAACTGATCAATAATTTCAGCGGCAATTTCTCCAAGTTCATTTGCTCGATGTTCAAGTTCCTTTAAAACCCCGTCTGAAAGTGAGCATGGATAGTATTATATGCCAAAAGTTATGATAAAAATGATACTTCATGTAAAATTGATATATGGCATAATGAACATACTAAATCAAACCGATTCTGCTATTATGCCGCTTAGTTGAATTCTTTTACAGACTGTATTATTTATCATTGATTTTGTCACGTACTATGAATAGGTAGAATTCTGAAATTAGTTTGAGTACTAGTTTTTAATGGAATAAAACACATAAGGCATTTAAAACCGGTCACCTTACGTACAAATCATCCTGACTGAAATAAGTTTATGTCACTGTCAATAATCAATAAAGAATGTGTACAAATCGTCTTTATAGAAGTTTTAATAGTAATGTGCACGCACCCGGAATGCACTTATAAACTTTGGGATAGTTCCCTTTGTTGCAGTGCAATAATGTATGTCCATTAACATCTACAGAGCGTCTACCCTCAGACCGACGAAGCTTGTACTCATCTTTACATCTCATTTGTACTTTGGATCCGCTATGAATCTTAAATGTATTAGGTTTACAAGCGCCGTTGCCATCCGTCGAGAAACAAACATCATTTGAGACATCAAAAGAACATCGTTCTGAAGAACAAAAAGTCCAGTAACAAATCTAACAATAGAACATGTTTTAAAGAATGACGATTTCCACCATGGTCTCTTCTAAAAGCCTATAAAACTGAACAATTTGATATCTTCTATCATATTTGGAATGTCTTTTATTGTGTTTTATGGGTTTGTATGATGTTCTGACTTCTGGAAATGGATTTAGTACATGTGTAAATGACTTTAGCTCTTTAAGCTTATATTTTTGAGATTATCAATTCTCTGACTTACATATCGTGTTTCCTTCTTTGTGTGCGTGCGTGCGTGCGTGTGTGTGAGCAGGGACATATATGGCCTGATTGTCTCTAAATTAATCTTTTTGTTATGTTTTACATGTATTCACCCATCTATAGATCTACATAAATTTCTTTAGAGTTAACGCCTTAATAGGGCTGCATTTTTGAAACGTGGTTTTCCTGTTAGTTATTCAACCTTTCATTTTTTACCTTTTAAGACGTATTACCTGTATAGCATATACTAATATACTTGATGTACACATAGAATATAATAGGCGAGAAATCTTCATAGCCTTTGCATTGGTATGATCATTTATCCATCACATTTGACTTTATTTATCAACAATGTTTGTTTATGAACCATCCCATCATAGTTTTGCAGCATAGAATAGTTCACAGCTCTCATATCTGACGTATCAGGTTGATACGTGACAGAATGTTATCAGATCTGAGCATGTCAAAAGAGCAGGTCCTTATAATTCTAACGATTTGTTTTTGAAATAACTACTGTACTATTTATATAGACGGTGATGAAAGACAAATAAAACAAGAATACGAACACTGTTGAAAATGAATCTTAAATATCGATTCACTGCCAGCAAACGAAATATAATTTGATGAAAATGAATTTTTTTTGTGTTTCTCACCTCTATTTTTTTTCTAACACTTCTATAAAAATAATAAAAGTATGATGTCACATAAGACTCTGAAGGTATATAGTCACAGGTCTAAAAATTGAACAATCAATTGTTTCGTGTTTCAATTTTCTCATGATAGGCATTTTTCCAAGGATACTGAGAATGAAAATCGCATATGCGTCTTCTGGAATGTTCCGTATGGCCCCTTGTTGCCTTGTTTTCAGAATATGCATGTGTTCATGGTTCGTTACTTTGTGTGTTTTGGATATATCTGGCAGGTATATATGTGTTTGGGATTTTTCTTACAGGGATGCGTTTGTTTGGTATTTATCTTGCAGTTATGTGTGTGTAACACTTTATCATTCAAGTATAAATTCTGCAGGTATATGTGTGTTTGGGTTTTATCTTGCAGGAATATGTGTGTTTGGGGTTTATATCTTACAGGTATATGTGTGTTTGGGATTTATCTTGCAGGTTTGCGCGTGTTTGGTATTTATCTGTCAGGTATGTGCGTGTTTGGTATTTATCTTGCAAGCATATTTGTATATATGAATTGTTATTTCGCAATACGGTGGGGTTTAAACAGATGCAGCATTTTGCATCTGAATCTAAAGTCTTTTACAGATTTACCCCGTAAATCGTCAATTGAAATAAATCTTAAATTTTAAGGATATGCAGCAACAATATTTTATGTTACTGTACTGACGAAAAATTGTAACAGTTTTAATTTCCATAAAAGAATTTACATATCACTTACTCTCCAGGCAAATCGGAAAGTCTTCCCTTTTCTTAACAAATTGTCCATATCTGCATTCCGTGGTAAATTCATCTAGATACGTTTGCGACGAATTAACATACAGCTCAAACTCTTCCTTGTCCTTCAGGCAATCCACTTGAACCTAGAATTGTTATTCTATTCTACAGAATCTCAATCACATTTCATTTTAAAAGGAATGTATTTCAGTGATACTACTGTATGCCGACATAGAAACATACTGATTACGTAGAAGTAGAATCATATTACACATCAATCTGACAGAAATCATGTTGTTCTATTGGAAACCACTGATAATTATCACATATCCTTTCCGCAGCCTTTACGTAATAAAACATATTAGCGTCTGATGGCCCTTTCACGATTCTGTAGAATCAACATTTATTACACGAAATTTATTTTGAAAATATATTTCTGAAATGTCAAGGTCTGCAGCTCTCAAATACGATTATATCTTACATCCGAGGCATATACTGACACTCTCAGACAATATCAAAAACGACCTTTAGATCGATTTGATGAAGTTCTAAAATTAGCAATGTGCCCTTGGTAAGATACTGACTCCTGTGCGATTTGTGTTTATCCCGAGCTCAAATATCTTTTCGTAGATGAAAAGCTGACAACCCGTACTAAAGCCCAGGTAATTTCAATTCGTAAGAAAGTGCTGAAAATTGACTCCCAAACAGCAAAAAAGATAGAAGTCCACGCGCATACATTTAGACGGGATGGCCCCTGCGCGTGACCCCTGACTACCTACGAATCAAAATACGGCTTTCGTTTTCAAGTTTAGCATTTCTACTTTCCTTTTTTTTACTTCCGGAAATAGCTGAAGGTTGAGTGACGTCATTTCCTGTGTTGTCAAAAACATATATATGCCTGGCGGGATTGCATAAAAATGTGCTGGCCGTCCTAATGTTATTACTAAACGCCAAAATATAAATGATAAGTTTCTTCACAGATTTGATCGTTTCACGTTCGTAAAACAACAAGAACATGTTTTTCTCCGTAACTTTAATTCCATTGCTTGAGAAATAGGACATAAATTATGACACTATTTCTCTCACTTGGAAACTTGTATCACACAAAAGCTGCATTATTTGCGCCAAAACAAATGAAAATATATCAATGTCAATGTGACTTGATATTATCTGAGCTAACATTTCTGTGGCTTTGTGGCCATTAATCTTTTTGATGAGTTAATGAAAATTAGTCTAGAAATAAAGTCTCATCAATTTCTGTGACAAGGAAAATTATAAACGGATTTTATGAAGAGGTGATTAACAAACCCTGTAAAATTCTCGGGCATAGCAATCTTCAACTATCATATATCAAAACTATCAAATCATTGCGAAGAGGTATGACCGTTTTTTACTGAGACTCACTGCATGTTTAGAGTTCAAACCTTTTACAGCTGGCTAGAACGCTTTTGTCTTTGACACTGCGACAAAATGGGGATTCCATGGCAACAAGCCCTTAAATCTCCCTTAAGGGACGCAATGGTTTGATATTTGATCCCTAACAACTTTGTCGTGTACTTAATAGTGTTTCCTTTGGTGCTTTATACATTCAATTGACTTCTGCAGTCATCGGGTTACATACGTTTAAGTTTCCATAGACTTTGATCTAAATATATTTACATGAAAAAAAATGTGTTTAACAAGGTGTACCTATGGTTCCTGTTACTTATGTAAGAGATTCATATAGCGGGAATAATTTTATCTTATCTATACTGTTTTGTAGCATGAATGATCTTAGAAGTTCAGGTTCGCGCCAGTAAACAAGTTTAAACTCCTTGGTAGTATTTTTGCCCCTGTCCGTTCAGGCAATGCCCTGTTGTATTCTGTCTTTTTGTCTGCTTATTACTTAATTGTTTTTATAACTGCATTTGTTTGTATTAACATGTACTGCTCTGTCGTAGTGTACAAGTGTACATTTAAACATCCCCAAATGTAAATCGTGAGTGCTGTATGGGCGGCTGCCTTCCTTGCAAGTGACATTTCCTGTTGGACCTTTGTCCTTGGTTTTACTGTTCGGTTTCATGGAGTCTCTGACTGTCCAAAAATGTTGGTTTTAGCAATATTCTAAATGGCAACTTTGACAATTCAATCTGGTAATCTTTTAGAGATGATGCCGATTATTGAAATTTTGAAATAGTGTTTATATTTCATGGAAATAATTTATGAAACATAGCTTCTAGTTATAAAAGATATAAAATGCCATGGGTCATAGCTATTTACTGAAGCATTCTTGCAAATATTCAATCATGTCATATTACTTTTGGCGATATACGAGTACATTCTGGGTAAAAGTAGCATTATGCGTTCACATTATGACAATGTAAACTCATTTTATTGCGATATCTCAGATGTTTATAATAATGATTATGTTTTTCTACACGATGATAATATTTGTATAAACGAAGATATGATATCTGGCAACCGCTCTTCTTATACAGTCCTCTAATTCCAACGATTTTAAAACTTTGACATTCATGTGTATTATAGATGGTGAAATTAAAGACATGAATAAGAATAATGTATTTGTAAACAAACTAATCTTTACTGGCATCAAAATGTCATTGAAGCCGTATTTGTAAGTAATATAAGCGGAAGAAAACTAAAGCAAAGAATCGGTAAAACCGAATGATGCTGCTCGATGCATGTGCTTGTCCCAATATCGGGAATAACGTATTAGAAACAAACAAAAAAGTAGTGATAATAAAAAGAAGAAAATTTAATATAGGGAGATAATTCAAAAACTAGTTTAGGTATAGTTATGGTTCTTTCTTTGACAATGCACTTCCTGTCAATGGCCTCTATCAGTTTCAATGAAATGCCATTAACACTTTTCAAGTAATGCTCCGTACAAGCCTTATTTTGTATAATAAAGAGAGATAATTCAAAAACTAGGTAAGGTAGAGTTATGGTTCTTTAGCACTGCACTTTGTCTCAATGGCTTCTATGATTATGTGAAGTTTCAATCAAATGTCATCAATACTTTCAAGTTAATATACTCCGGACAAGCCTTTTTGGTATACTAAAGGATTATAATTCAAAAACTAGGTAAAGTAGAGTTATGGTTCTTTAACACTGTACTTCCTGTCAATGGCCTCTATCATTTTATGAAGTTTCAATGAAATGCCATTAATACTGAAAAGTAATGCTCCGGACAAGCCTTATTTTGTATAATAACGGGAGATAATTCAAAAACTAGATAAGGTAGAGTTATGGTTCTTTGACACAGCACTTTGTCTCAATGGCCTCTATGATTATATGAAGTTTAAATCTAATACATCTATCTTTTTCAAGTTATACTCCGGTCAAGCCTTATTTTGTATAATAAAGGGAGATAATTCAAAAACTAAGGCAAGTTAAGTTATGATTCTTTGACACTGCACTTTTTGTCAATGGTCTCTATCATTTTGTTTCAATGTAATGCCATAAGTACTTTTCAAGTAATGCACCGGACAAGCCTCATTTTGTATAACAAAGGCAGATAATTCAAAAATAGGTAAAGTAGAGTTATGGTTCTTTGACACTGCACTTTCCGTCAATGGCGTCTATCATTTTGTGAAGTTTCAATGAAATGCCTTAAATAGTTTTCTAGTAATGCTCCGGACAAAATAGAAAAAATGGAAACTCCACAGGTCGCTCAACACAACAAAAACGAAAATGTTGCAGGCTCGGTTTGATTGAGCCTGTTCATGGACGGTAATTAAAATGCATGCTACCGTCCACGCCCTCTAGCCCCGCTTTGAGCAGAACTCAACATTTACACATGCTAAAAGTACAAAAAACAATTTAGAGACATCCGCAGATGTGTTCATACGGCGGTGCACATGGAACCTTCAATGCTACACTAGCGTGTAATTCCATGAAAAGCGGCGTATGGTCCCCAGTTAAAACAATGGGTTTGCCCTAAACGAGAAAACAATGAGCAGAACTAAACAAACTGGAATTTAGAAAGGGGATCTGAGGTTATGGAGCCTGCATATCACAGGAACTGCCAAAAGACAAAATTAAAAAGCAGGCACCTTATCAAAGGGGTGATTAAACAATACCCAAAGCCATGAAAGCGGGAGTATTGGAACCACCCAGGCCGAAATGTTCATGCTGAGAAACTAAACAGTACCAGTAACACAACATAAAAGTCGTGCTGAACGATCTGAGAAGATCGAAATATAACAGCCCTGATTATAGCCTTATTTAATAAAGGGAGATAATTCAAAAACTATAAAAGATAGAGTTATGATTCTTTAACACTGCACTTTGCCTTAATAGCCTCTGTCATTATTTGAAGTTTCAATCAAATGCCATTATTACATTTCAAGTTATACTCTAGACAAGTGTGACGGACGGTCGGACCGACGGACTGAAGAACGGACAAAGCGGCAACTATTTGCTCGCCCTACGAGGAGCATAAAAATATTAAAATGAATTATAGAGGCAATTTAGAAAGTCAACACAAAAAGCATATCTAATAAATATATGCGGATTCAATGCAGATCATCGGTTGATCTATTCATTACGGTAGTGATTTGTCGCGGCGGGTAATCATCAATATAACTTAATACAACTAACATCCAAAATTTATGTGTTTTCCTTAACGTGAGGACTGGGACGTTTGGTATAATAATACATTCAACTTCTTCAATTACAATTACCTTCTTCCTATGGTCTATATACTGACCGACAACAACTTTGCGCCCATCAGATCGATGATGTGTGTCTTTGTTATTTGGGTATCCAGAAAACAAACATTTTTCTGAAAAAGAGTAATTGTAAAGAAATCTTGTTGACTAAAACCATTGAAAAACTTTTGTCTTACTTTAGATAATAGTTTATGTTCGTCTTTATGTGGCAAAATGTGTTTTTGTTTTCTGTGAACATGTTTGCTCAAAAACTTGTCGAGCTGAAGTCGTTGGCAATTATATTAATTTCACATTACTTCGCTTGCTCATAAATTCTTTGCGAAATGAATCGCCATATTAGAATGATATCAAGGTAATTTGTACAAGATACTGAATGAAATTTGGAGCGTAAAGATCATAATTCACGCTTTCATTACATTATGTTTTAGGTGTTTTGGCATTACAATATAAAGTTGATGGAATTGAATTGATTAATGAATGTTCAACTGTTTTAAAAACTTCCGAGTTATTTTACTATGCAAAATACACGGCTTTTGCATCAATGAGTTAATGCATGCAGAATATGAATTTTCCATTCAGGGATATTTACTCTCATTTCTTATTCAATCATATATAGGATGGCTCCACAGAATACTTGCTAAACACGATTACACGTGTTTACCAATATCACACCTATGTTTTAGAAGTGACCATGATGTAACCTTTTGTAAAATCAAAACAAATTCATTCAATACAAACGAGTGATTTGTTTTTGTTACTTGTTGTTTAAGCCCTATATTTTCTTGTTTTCAAAGGTATGCGTTATACTAAGGATGTACTGGACACAGGTACAGTTTTCAGTTACTTATACATATATAAATTTCACAGTTCACGTTTATGCTCCGTGTAAATGCGCTTCACAGAAGTAAGCAGTGAAAGGGTCAACTCCTGTATTATTCTGAACAAACAGAAGCATCGATAAAAGTATATATTTCAAATAAGGAACCAATCCATTGGAACGTTTTTCACTGACATTCCTTCCAATATTTTTTTCTGGTTGTAGTTTGAGGGAGGAATAGTGTGTGGATAAGTAAGTTAAAATAACATATCTAAACACATGAGTGTAAAACATAAAATATATTTGAATATAATTTAATAACATTCAATATGTTATTTCATAGATACTGTGTCATGTAGCAGGACTAAAAAGGAATAAAGTAACGAAAGAGCAGGAGGATGCTCGCATGGTATATTTGATTAAAAATAAATGCAGTTGATATATGCTCAATAGTTAAAATGCAATAGAAGTTTCTTTAGTATCCAAGATACAATCGACATTTCCTCAATTTCTGAGTCAGAAAAGACATTTTCTCAGTAAATAAAACGTGCACTGAACATTTGTAAATGCCGCGCATTACCCCTTCCAATTCCTATTAAAATAAATTTTGTATAATAATGACATAAAGGGATTGTAGTACCAGAACGATTATTTGCGTAATTGCGGAAAATTAAAATAAAATCAACATGCCACAATATGTAAACTTACGTTCCTCGCATTCTGGTGCATTTATGATTGTTCCTTTAACACATTCTCTTATCACCGGCTTGTTCATAGGTCGACCATTAGAGTAATACTCATATCCGTTTTGACATGAAAGGTATACCTCTGTCCTACTAGGTATCTTCGTCCTAATCCTTTCACCATTTTCATCCTTTACAACTGCATTGGACAGGTCATCTGGATCACAACGTTCTGTAGAAATTAATAAGAATGATATTAGGTTTCGAGATTACATGGAAGCATTATTTCTTATGACTTAATTATAGATTGCGTTGTATGTCTAAAGTTATGACGCGTGTTGTATTTCAGTATTCACTAGTAAACTAGTAAATAAAGCCCTTGAAAACATACACTAGAAATGGTTTTAAACGCATAATTTGAAGTTACAGTGCAGTCTAACCTACTTTGTATTATGCGGTTTTTCACTATCGGTCTTCGATACTCAGATATAAGCTAAGATCAGTAACGGACAAACAGATGTTTAATTCTAATATGACCTCTTTTCAGCAGTACAAAGGACGAAATGAACCTCGTATTCTAATAAAATGTTAGGTAAGCTATTAATTTAGTAGTAACTTTTCTTGTAAAAAGGAAAATAACAATTCAGGCGAACGAAACATATATTAGTTCTAGGCGAACTAAATGGCTACTAACAAGAAGAACATTTCGTCAAACGTTCACTGTGGTAAAATTTCATACAGATACTTTTTACGTTAAGCTGACAAAGAAATGTGTACCAAACAAAGGAATACAAACAAAAATGTACATTAAATATGAAAACAAACTGTAAGGGCACATGGTACGAACGCATGCCGTTTACTAGGAAATATGTATATGAGAACTGTAAAGATTAGCGATTTTCCGTTTCTATCAGATAACACCTCACTTACTTTCCAGACAAATCGGAAACTTTTCCTTCGTCTCACTAAATTGACCAAATCTACATTCCGAGGTAAACTCCTGCCGCCGGTAGGACTTTGATGAATTTATGTACAACTCATATCCTTTTTTGCAAAACACTTCAATCTAAAAGAAGAAAATGCGTAACAGGAAATTGTTTTCAAATATTTACAAGATACAATGTATGTCTAAAATTTTTGTCGGTTGATAGCCCTTGTTTTCCCGCCGCAACCAAAACTGAAGCCAATGTTTAGACCTAAGCAGTTTCAGCTAAATGTCAGATAATCCAGTAACTTATTAGACGGACTGACCTACAAAGCAATTCTCCATAGCTATATCAAAGTAAAACTGAACTACCTACAATGGTCGTAACTGAGCTCCATGCCATTACTATCTTATTCCGTCAAGTTAAAATTAGATTTCAATATGCTTTAACCATAGTTTAATTAAAATGCACTGCTTTTCAAACTATCATATCAATAACATTTATAAAACATGACGACAGCAATCAAATATTGTGTGGGATACAAGAGAATTTTTTTTTGCAAATGAAGTGATTTTATGAAAACCTCGCTTATATTTCCTGTGTCTTATAACTTCGAATTATAACATTGATAGATATGTACAGTGCTTCCAGAAAAAAATAAATGTTTGTTTAATTAATATGTATTGTTGCTATTACTTTTATATAATAGGTGGGACAGACTTCGAGAGGAATAAAAAATGGTATAATACCGTTTTCCTTGGATATATATACTGATCTTCAGCGACTAGGCGTGCATCAGCACGGTATACACGATGGAAGGTGTCTTCGTTGTTTGGATATCCAGAAAACAAACACCAAGCTGTAAAATAGTTTTAAAATCCTATGTTGGTTTTTATATGCCTCCCAAGGAAGTGTGTACAGACTGCTTTCTTAAGACATTGTCTGCAAAAATAATTACTCACATTGTTTAAAAGTTTGTATTATTTCTGTTTAGGTATGCCCTACTTATTTAACTTTCAATGCGTTGTTGTTATTATTAGGAATGTTGCTCGCAGAAAAGAAAATGATTTACATGATAAAGACATTTACATTTCTTGTAACTCCTACAGTATAAAATTGCCACTATATCAATTAGGTCTTCGAAGTCGAAATTCATATTGGAGAAAAATAAATTGTTCGGTATGAAGCGGTATCGTCGTTAGTTAAATTGTTCGAAAATTACTTAATATAGGGTGATGCAAAATAACTAAATATTATAAGATAACATTTTTGATACTTAGAGGAAAAATCGTAGTGTTTAGATGTTGTAACAAGTACACTTGCCTTCCTGGCATTTCGGAGCGTATTTAATGTTTCCTTTTACGCAGGTTCTTTTCAGTGGTGTTTGCATTGGTCGGTCACCCCTGTAGTAGTCATATCCATTTTTACATGAGAGGAAAACATCCGTCTGACTTGGAAATTTCTCCTGAACCTCTGTCCCATTCTCATATTTAACATTTGCCTGGTACTGTTCAGAAGGATCACATCGTTCTGAAGATACATATAAATAAAATAAAGGTTACGGTCCTGTAGGTGATATTTCTACACTGTTCTTGTATGAGATAAGCGCTGAAAAATATATATCATAATATATCATTAAGCTAGTTTTATCATTCGTTCAAAACAAGCATGTCAGATAACGTAATAAAGATTTCCTTACAAGTACTACATAGTTTTCCAGTAGACGCCATTGCATATATATATTAACACTTTTATCATTAAAGCAAAGATTCACTATCCACTACACACCACGTTGCCCAAAGAATGAAACCTCCCCCAACCATCATTCCCTTCATGAAATTAATGTAACACAGCAGTGTACATTCTGATATATAGGAAATGATCTATACAAAAACATACTCAACGTATAACTAACAGATATGCTGAACAAAAAATATCAACTAACAACACAGAGGGGCACCGCCTTTGAAAATCAGAGGCTACAACTTCATCAAGACAACTTTACTCAAACATAAATCATAATCCCCACCATGTTTCAAAATTACAGGACAATTTAACAACAGAATTGCCCAGCAACAAAAGTATCTTACAGGAAGGGGAAGAATTCAATAATAATAATAAAAATAATAATAATAATAATAATAATAATAATAATTGTTACTTTATTTAAAGAGAATAACAGCTTTGGCTATAGCTAGTCTAACATATGGTCCTCTAACATAATAATGTAAAACTTCATCTTTAGTATGTAACATGGGACATGAACTGAAATAAGGTGTTATGAACAAATTAATCCTTAGAGTAGGTAGTACATTGAAAACTGTTTAAATGTCAGATGACAAAATCATGTATAAGTGGTAAAAGAGTAAATGTTATTTGTAATCTGCGCACCAAAACCCTAAAAACTCCCATGTGAGAAAATATACTGTTGACATTGACAACATTTTTGAACTTGGCCGAATGATATTTTCTGTCATTTTTGTGTCCAATTTCAGTTGGGTTGTTTTATGCTTGTATTTTGATATTATTGTATAATCAATTTTTATAGCAGTTTCTGTTTTATGATTATAAAGTCTGCAAAGTGCTTTGTGAAGCTCTCTTGAGCGTATCAAAATACAAACAAGTGCAACATATTTTAGACATGTAGTAAGTAATAATAACATAAAATAATGATTAATTGGATACCTACGTTATCGTACGATACAATAGTTTGATTATTATTGTCATTGAAATCCTCTACATAAATATATTCATCATTCAGTATACATGTCAGTTAACTGGAATGTTTAAATATCTATCTTTGACTATAAAGTGAAATATACCTTCAACACATTCAGGTACACTTGGGTCAAGTGTTCCGTTGTTATTTACAATGCGTTCACAATCCCGATCTATATAGTTCGCACCACTTTTCATCTCGTAACTTCTGTAACAGCAAACTCGATATGATTCAGAATGAAGAAGTATATCGTTTCCTCCTTGACGACTATATCCATTGGCGGGAACCTCTTTCTTTGCCTTTTCTACAAGACATTTGAAAAAGTTATTAAATTCCACATGGCCAGTTTCTAGTACATAATATAGATTACATGAATAAACTGTCAACAAAAACTAGGTAAAAGTGGCAGACGACACACAAAAAAAAGCAAAACTTCAACTCACTGTAACAGTTTGGTGGATCTGGTATCCATCTGAGTGTGTCGTCACATTCTGAGTGCCCCACATCGCTTGGAATCAAGGAAAAGGTATCAGCACATCTTAAACAAAAGCGTTTTAAATTAGTGTATATTAAACATGTACAACTGATACAAAATTTAAAAACTTGCTTTTTCAGCAGTTATCATTTATTTCTTAATGTCTATTTTTTGCATTCACTAACTCAGCTGATGATGTATTGTATTCTAAAAAAATGTTTTTCCTCTGTGGTCATATAACATATCGAAACTATGTCTACAATTAGAAGTAGTATAACATTTGAATGTCCGCATGTGGAACTGGAAATACATGTGAGAATTTACGACAAAATTCACACAAACTACGCATATGACGTGTATATTCATACATCTAGACAATTAGTTAAATCTGTCCTTAACCTGATGCTGAATTGTTTAATAATACAGAACTAATGTATAAATTACCACAGTGACGCCACAAAACATTACTGACGTGTAAGAAAACTGCTGTTGGTGACTGATGTTACTGGGAAGACAGGTGGCTGGTGAAAGTTTAATTGTCACGGTCATTATCAAAAACACTTAGCCGTTTGATTTGTAATACATATTTATTTACACCTTGCAACTGATAATTTGGTATTTGTACACTAATATTTACGCTACGATTGACCATGTTACAGCAAAGTGTTGCGACATCGAGATAAAAATTAATGTTACCATGGAAATGAATCACGTGAGCTATATATCTAAAAATTCAAAGGCTTTGATACTAGCCTATATAAGAAGTACAATGCTTTACGGTGGTATGTTTAGGACATGCATTTATTAAATCATCTCGTGCCCACGACTTCTTATGATGTCGTCCGCTCGAGAAAATCTAATCTTAATATATAAGTCCATGTCCTAAATATACCACCGTAAAAACGGAGATATTTCAAGCGCTTCGTTCTTTGATAAGACCAAGCTATGACGAAAAAAGCAATTTTCTGTTTGCTACATTTAATAAGAAGTAATAGTTTATCCTCTTTGTTCCTGTTACAAAAGCGACTCAGATGGCAACCATGATGACAGTTCAACAAGAAACACATATTCTAGCGCGCGCGCGTGTGTGTGCCTGTTTACTGTCGCCACCTGTTACCCAAATGGGCGACTTATCTGAAATACTTTTAACTGGGAGGATATAGAAGACGCTCCAAGTTAAGTTTAACCCTTACCCTGCTAAATTTCTATAATGAACTTTTCCATCTTTCAATTTGGACAGTAGCATTAACTGTTAAAAGCAGCACATCCTTAACAGATACTAACTGAATTGCGCACAGTGCAGTTCATGGTCATGGTCTGCACTGGTCGGAAAGCCAGAATCAATCGTATCCAGCATGATAAGGTTTAAAGTCAATACCAATACCAATTGTCATTACTTTGTGCTTAGAACACGAAATGTGACGGACGGACAAACAGACGGACGTACACACACGACTCGCATTAATATGTCCGTTTTTCGGAAGTAAAAAGCTAACCTACCTGTAGAAAGCTTGCGAGTATAGCTTCCGATCTCCAAAATATGTAACATCTCCTCCATAAAAATCTGGAATTCGCTCACATCTTGGGACTGAAATGAAATTTTTTTGAACAAATAAACCATACTCATAGCTTTACTGGACTGCAGGGGTCAAATAGTTAACACATGGTATAACTAAATTCACAAATAATATCAAACACTTAAAATGTAAGAAATTGATATAAGATATCTTTTAATTAGTCTAGGTAGGTATCTAAATAAACATATTAAGCACCATACATCTTCTTTACATAAAATCAAACATAATAAAGTTCCATCAATGCACAGAATACGTCAAAGCAAAAATATAAACAGTAGCCTCTGTTAATGATTTTATGAGACGTCATGAAATATGAAAAATACCTTGCACCCTTAGTGGCGGTGTAACAGAAATTGCAAAAAAAAACGACAAAATTTTATTGAAAACCGCCTAGGTAGCTTAGTGGTAGAGTGTCCGCTTTGAGTGCGGGAGGTCGCGGGTTTGCTAAATAACCGCGTCATACCAAAGACGTGAACATTGTTATTAGTGGCTTCCTCACTCAAAGCTCAGCATCAATTTCATAGTGATAAGGCTAGTCTGCCCGGTGTCAGTATAATGTGGCATGAGTATCATGTCACGCGTTTTCGGTGTGATATTCCAGTGGGACAGCCATTGCGCTTACATTGTCGTTTGTATGACTAAAATTGTTAAAAGGACTCTGAACCCGAACTTCACAACACAAGAAATTATTGCTTATTCATACAGATTTATTTCTCAACAATTTAAATGATGAAAGCACGTGTACTTTGTAGAAGATGTAAAATGTCTTTTACCGTCACAAATTGGTTGTTTTCCATCCCACGTCCCATCTGCTTGGCAAACTCTTTCATACACCTTCAATTTCGTGTTGCCATTCAAATAGAACCCTTAAAAAAGGATTATTAAATAAACTAACGCTTATCATGCGGATGTACTGGACATTTTAAAATTAGAATCTTTGTTTCAGTCTCACGATGTTTAATCACTTGTGATACTAAATGTCTGTGAGATCGTATGGTTGCTTGTTTCGTCAACTAAAGTTTTTTGTTGGCAAACGTCTATTATAATAAAAAATGCAGGCGTTCACCTCCATAATCTCAATATTGAAAACTGAAACCAAGTAAGACGGGTTACATATACTAATTATACACAAAATTTCTATTTAGATTCACTAGTAAATATATTGTATTTTGTAAGGATATGATGAGACCTTACTGACAGAAAGACAGGCCGACAAAGGACTCGACAAAGGACTGTCATTCAAACGGTTAAAATAGAACAATGTAAATGTAGTGCAGGAGCCACCTTTTGTTATTGACAGGAAACATGAACTTGAGAGAAGCAAAAACATAAAAAATAAAATAAAAAGAGAAAACACCCGAAAATAATGAAAATAATGGTCAATTGCATTTATTGCATTGTACAAACGTACCATAATTTGTGAAAATTGAATTATTATACTTATAAAGAGGTCCATTTCTCAAATATCTTAGGATCTAACCATTTTCGGAAAGACACCAGGAGGGCAGAAAGCGAAAGTATAACACGGGGATACATCAACAGAATGCTAACCCGCAAATTAGATCATATGGGAAGTGTTCTACTTAATGTAATTTTGTGTTTACATATAAAAACTTTAGTTTATTGGACAGTTTGATAAATACGTATCTTTTCAAACTTTTATGATATAATTAGACAATTCATACATAACAAAAGTCCTTTGACTGATCTGAAAACTTTGCCCCGAATCAAGTTTACGTAATGGAAGTATGTAACAGAAGTGACTATTACTATAACACTTCCATTTAAAGGTTTAAAGGTTTTAATAAGGATGCAACAATGTTCTTATGAATGTAAAATATATCAATGTCTTGTTATTTTCTAATTTCAGATATTGTTTTTTTATTTTTGTTTTTCATACCTTTGTCATAGGTTTGAATATTAAGTTTACATAGTAAAAACTAATTTTGAATGTTTCCTTTTATTACCTCCCTTTATTGCTCCGACAGTTTAGGTTCAAGTGCAACATCAAAAGTAGCTTTATTCATTTTACTTTGGACAACTGCTCTACCAGTTTTTGACATAGAATTAAAAGGCACAATCTAATGATCGCGGTAGCATTTCTGTTCGGTATTAATTTCAGTTTAATGATAAATGTCTGTTTGAAACACGTTCATCACAAACAAAATTGCTTTGTTTTCTTACATAAAAATGAAAGACTCAGATTTGTTTTCATATCATATTATAACGTATCTTGAATATTTATTTTTTCTTTAAATGATTAATATTTAAAAAGAAATATTTATTATACATGAATCGTGTATCATCTTGATTTGTTGACATTTGAAACTATGGGTTTGGATGATATATTGTATAAAATGTAGAATCTGATTCGGAAAAATTACCGATACTTTTTAACACAAGTGTGACTATAGATATGCGTCAAATGCAAAAATATTTTAAGGTTTCTAAATATTGTTTAAGATGGACGGAATACCTTAAACCAAAATTATACAAACACTTAATCTAGTCAATCGTTGTTATTTAAGATTTATATTGTTGATTTATGACTCACATGCATTAAACATTCTATTAATGCCAGAATTACTGTCAACAGCATTCCATTTTGTTTCTATTCTCTTTTATCATTCATTTTTTGAAAGGACAATCCGATAGATTTTTCATTAAACTGACTAAAGGTCTTGCATTAAGCTCACCTGAATTGCAGGTGTATTCAGCCACACTTTCGTAATTGTTTCGAATTCCATCACTTGTATCCTGAAAGAGTCTTCCATTCCTTACTCTACTTAGTTCTGGGCACAAAATTGCTGAAAAACACTGAAACTATTATTTAAGAGGAAGTCAAAACAAAATCAAAATCATTGTGAGATCTACGTATTCAACAATGTGTACAACAAGTATTAAATGACTACATGTATTCTTAGCTTATCCTCTTTAGTACAGTGTGATAATGTAGCCAAAACTTCTGGCTCTGTCATACAGAAAACAAAGATTAACAGGGTGATATTACAACCTGTCATGTTTGCTTCGATTGGCTCAGCGAAAACGATTTTGAATACTACAAGACGTGATGCTGTTTAAAAATTAGAGTGTAAACAACGGAATTTATATCTAGCAATGAATAAATGACAATCGATCTTAGACATAATAACATCGACTATAAATAACTTTATGTTCTTAACGATTAAAATCTTATCAAATCATAAAAGACTGTTGAAATATAGACAGAACTCGCTGTCTTCGCCGTTTGCCTTCCGTTTTAATTAATGGGCAAATACTACCCAAATAGGACACATTCGGTATCAACTATATTTCCTTGCTACTACCAATCAGTAATCTGATACTCTGAAAACAAATGTTTGAAAAATTAGATTAATTTTTTTAACATTCAATACGGCAGTCCAAGGTACTCGGAACATATCATTGTGTTCACATAATTTAATCGAATACTCTTATACTACATGCCTAGTTATTGAAACTGCTAAAACGAATAAGAAAGAAATATCACGGTTGAGATACGACAATGTCTTCGTTCGACTTAGATATTTTATTGAACAGTTCCACTTGCCATTTTAGCGGACAGTGTATTGGACCATCATTTAGTAATCTAATGACTGTTAAATAAAATGAAATAGAGTCTACACCAAAATAAAAAATATATAGTATATTATGACCATTTGATGTTTCTGCTCTAGAAGTCCAAATGTCCAAGAAGAGTAACATTTACTTGATCATAGAATGTTCTTTTTGATTAAAATATTAAAAACTCAAAACTATGCATTTGTGGATAGATTATTGTAAACATATTTAATTTTGAGAAATATATGGACATTCGTAGCTTTTAAAGCTTTCTAGAAATTAGATATTGTCTCTTCGTATTACTTGTACTGAGAGAAGTTCTGATGATGTACGCTTCATCAAACATCTCAGACGGTAATTCCTTTGACGCAAAAAGTGTCCATATGTCTGTACAATGACGCTAGAAAGGATAACAAGGATATCTACCATTACAAAGATACATACGAAATTTAGAAAATACGTACGTTTGCACGTCGGCGGTCTTGATGGCAACCACTTGCCGTCTGTTCTACAGAGGAGTTTTCTTTGTCCTTTCAGTTCATAACCAATGTTACAACCAAACTCAGTAGTCTGTCCAGCACCGTTGTTTGGGTCTAATCGACGCCCGTGTTCCGGTGGCGGCACATAAGGACAAGTAATCACTATGAAATAACAACAACATTCACTGAGTTTACATGATTAAAGACTTTTTTTATAAACGCCTACGTCTAATATTTTACATTAAATAGAAGTATTTGATTTTTTGTTTGTTTGTGTTTAAGAATATTTCTACTAGTTCATAAAGAAAATAAATAATTTCAGGCATATTGCCATCCGAATCTGTCAATAACTCTGTCAACTGCGTGACTTCTCGGTTAGAAGCAGCTTTACCATGTTAGTGCTATTAAAGTGAGCAATGGTTGTACCATAACTGATTATTATTAATGAAAACGTCACACAATAAAACTTTCCTTCTTGTTTGATAAGACATATATGGTAATAGATTTGTGGTAATACATATCAAGCAGTTCGTAACCAACTTTTGTCCCATGGTCAAATAAGTTACATTATATCATTACTCATTGGTTTGAGGTGAAATTCTGAGTAAAAATTTTAACACATCTTTAAATAGGTCCTCATATAAAAATGTTGTATGTCCATCAAACACAAAGGAAAGAAATGAAACACATTTTATAGTTTATGTATTTATAGTTGTTCATATTGTACTTACAGTTGCATGTAAACCTGATTTCCGACCATCTACCTTTGTTGCACTTTCGTTCTCTACTCCTCCCCGCAATCGTATAACCAACAGCACAATCGTACCCCACACTTTCGCCGTCATTGAACCTTTCTTTAGTTCGATATTCTGATTTCAAAACTGCATTCGCAACAGGGTCTGGTCGTACACATGATCCCGTGGCTTTTGTAAAAAAGGGAAAGTCAAATCCATTTATACAAAATGTAATAGCATATTTTAAATCGAATGGTGACAAGTTTAAAACGGACTTTTCCCAGTAGTTATTTAAAACATATGTGGATTTACACACTAGATTGTAACTAGTTTATAAGCATCATGGAGATCGGACAGTTATAGAAATAGTTCTGTCGTCAGTAACTATGAAAATGTATGTACTGAAAAGTTTCAAATAAAGCTGCATGACCTATTACATGAGCAGCTCGATCAGTATCACACAATTACTTACACCATTGTCCGATAGATGTAAGTATAAAAGGAAGTATTAATGTAAGAGATTTAAAATGGAATTGTTCCCCAGACTACTTAATTAATCCATTTGAAAATGTTGGCGGTAAAAAAAAAACATATAATCTACAAATAGAATTTGTTTTTAGAAATAAGAAGCAGAACCGCAATATATTCAAATTATTTCGTTTAATCTTCAGTTATAGCAGACCATATTGGAAGAAATTATAGATGGAGGCAGTTGTGATCCTGACCAGTTTTCAAAAAAAAAATGTTTGACAAATATGTTAAAATCCCCTGACGAATCCGATATATTTAGAATGAAGAGAGGATATTGTTATTTGAACTGTTTTGAAACCAATAAATGCCAAACCCTAGTTGCAGTTGTGGTTATAGAACTGTCCGAATTTATTAACAAAATAATCAAAAATCAAGTTATAGCATTGCTATTAACGTAATATTTTTCCCTTTTTGTTTTCTTATCATTTTTTCTTTCTTCCATTTTTATTTTTAAGTAAGTTAATTTTTCACATTTTTGTTTAAAATAGTGTATATAATATGCATAGCCGTACCTCTAGAATGTTTGATTTATACTTGAAAGGAAGTATATTAATAACTCGTTGTTAGAACTTGCTATGCAATAAAATGTGTTAGTTCTTCAAACTAAAGAAATGTCCAGTAATTCATATACTATTTTTATTATTATTTAAATAATGGCACAAACTTAAGAAACACGATGTGAGCCGCGTCATGACAAAACCAACATAGTGGGTTTGCGACCAGCATGGATGCAGACCAGCCTGCGCATCCGCGCAGTCTAGTCAGGATCCATGCTGTTCGCTTTTAAAGCCTATTGCAATTAGAGAAACCGTTAGCGAACAACACGGATGCGCAGGCTGGTCTGGATCCATGCTGGTCGCAAAGCCACTATGTTTTCTCATGGCACGACTCATATAAGCTTACAGACTTACACTTACATGCACATTTCAATCTGAGTCGAGTCCATTTTCCCTTACGACATTTTCTTTTCCTACTTCCTCCTTTGCGAAAGTACCCCTGTTTACACTTAAATTCAATAACATCACCAGCGTTGAACTTAGATTTGTCTGCGTACTTTGTTTTCAAAAGTGCAGTCCTTGTCGGCTCTGGTCGTGGGCATACTTTTCCCGATTTTTGTACAAATCTTACTAAAAACCGATTGAAATAGCGTATCTGTCACCTTTATATTGTAAGTTTTTACAAATTATATTTCACTAATAGAAGGAGGCAGACCCCATGTATTCTCATTATTACAGGTACCTAGGTAGAATCAACGACCGTGCGTAAGCTAGTTGAAGTTCGGCTTCCTCAAATGGTGTAAAGAGGTGAAAATATAGTTGAACTTATTGCATATTTACTTTTTAAAATTGGCTCCATATTTTTAACATTGATATCGAACTTCTGCTCGAAATAAAACAGATGCGATAATAAGTATGAAAAGAAATAATGATTATGTTATGCACTCGTTCTCTCGCGGTCCCGAAGTACCCCGCTAAAGAACTCGTGCAAATGTAAATATAAGTCTTATAGCAAATATTGGTATAGTATCTTATCTATTTTTATAAGTATTTCGAAAAATGTGTTAAATTTACCAAAGTTGTTCTTAATTTTTAGTACGTTCGCGATAATCGCTGGACATTTCTCATTTTATCGAAAATTATTATATCTATAACAATTCATCTTTCTGGAATAATTGCTTTCGGAAGATCTTCGCTATTTTTCAAAGAAAACATCAACAGATAAATAGATATTTGAGAATAGTAACATGACGGAAAACAATCATGCAAGCATCCCAATCAAGAACAGTTTGAAGTCGAAAATTTAGCTTCAAAATTTGCATAGAGAAGGAATATCTTGAAAACATATATATTATTTATTTGTTACCTGCTTTGTTTTCGTTGTTCTGTCCGCTTGAAACATCGGAGTAAATCAAAATAAACACGAAGCACAGTTTACAGAAACTCATATCTAATCTAAACTTTGAAAGCGTAGCAAAAAGTTTTTTCTCCGCATTACCACTAGTCTCGTATAAATACTGTGTTTTGTTTGTGAGCTGAATGGTGAATGGTAGTTAGAGAAACCGGATCTACATAATTGAAAACACGCAAGTGGCCAATTTAAGGTATGCTCATACCAATATTTTGAGAAGAGCAACTGTGTTTTCACATCCATCAGTAATGTGTCAGTGTTACTGTAGATGTTTAAGCATTTCCGTAGCTTATTTATGTATTTAATTTATATGTAAACCTAAAACAGTACTTAATAAGTTTACTTAATCATGCATCAGGGCATCAGGAAATTTTTATTTTTTAAATTAAAAAAAAAAAACAAAAAAAAAAACGCATTTTCGGAATAGTTACCAATGCATTATGGAATTTTAAATCAACAAACAGAATATACAAACATGCCTTTGAAATTAATTTATACATTCAACTGAACTACTCAGAAACAAATCAGCTTCTTGTCGAATGAATTTGTTATAGAACCTGAAATGTCAATATGGTTCCGTTTTGACGTTCAAATTTAACATCGGGTCTAAAACGTCATTTATGACGTCAGTTTCGTGTATGTCGTCGCGTTTAAAAGTTCTTTAATGACGAAATAGTCAATTTAACTCTGGCTTTATAACAAAGTTGAATTATATATGTAATCATTTAAAGTGTTTGTAATAAAGAGAATAAAAGTCGCGCAATATTTCCGCTGCAGAACTCATGCATATTTCTCGACACAAATCTAATAACCTATAATTCTTGATTCGCAGTCCGTCCTACCATCATACTGCTGTTTACCTCTGTTCTAAATTGTCAATAAGACTAATCAAGGGCGTATCCAGGGAGGGGGGGGGGACACCCGGCGTGTGCCCCCCTCCCTCCCCTAAAAAAATCGCTGGAGAATAGGTAATTTGTCTTTTGTTCTTGGTGAAAAATATAAAATATGCATTTTTCTCGCCCTCTACGCTCGTAACGTAAGTTATTTCTTCTTCTGGGTGATTTTTTCCTCGCTTGTTCTGGGTGAAAAATATAAAATATGCATTTCACGCTCTCTACGCTCGTAACGTAAGTTATTTCTTATTCTGGGTGAAAAAGTGCAAAATATACATTTTCCCCCGCTCGCTACGCTAAGATACGTAATTTATCTCTTGTTTCCGGTGAAAAATATGAAATATGCATTATTTCTCGCTCGCTACGCTCGCATAGGTAATTTATCTTTTTTTTTTTTATAAACATATGTATTTTTCTCGCTCGCTACGCTCGCATAGGTATTTTGTCTTTTGTTCTGGGTGGAAAAAAAACATTTTCCTCTCTCGCTACACACGCACAATAAAAATCTAAAATAGTTTGTATGAGCTCCTATAACGCTCTTTACTATTTCTATGTTAATAGCCCTTGGTAACCCCTCCCCATAATAATCCTCAGCAATAGGGTTAAGGAATTCCATACCGAGATTCTTACGCAAGAATAAGTTTGATAAGTCATAAAACATGAACTACAATCAGCATGTTATTTGGGTTGATTTTGTTACAAAACTTGTCCCTTTTCAATACCAAATAAAGTACCTCAGAACGTCCAGAATGCATCAGATGTTTCCATCTTTTCCTAATTGTTCAAGGGAGCATGCAACGGCTCCCCTAGTTGCTCTACTACAAATATTTTGCACCCCCTCTCAACACCAAATCCTATTTCTGTCCGGCCTGCTAATCTCTGCATAGGAGTATTGTCAAACAATTATCTACTGTATACAATTTTAATGACGTTATCATGACCACACATTTTTACCAGTTCCTGTTGAAACCTTTCACCGGTATCTATGCAAAATTTTTGATTTGGAAAGTACAAGTGGTATATTTAATGACTGAGCGTTTAAGGTCACGGATTTAGAATCACTTGTGGTTCAGTTTAGGGGTTTTGAATTTTGTTTTGTGAGAAGCCATCCATGTTTGATTTTACGTGAAAAGTAATTTGCACAATAGTTCTCTATGCTAGGGAAGAAATTATGAAAGGGCATCTCATAGGGTCTTACCTCTTGAATACCCATCTATCGGACTATAATTTTGTCAACATAATAATTTTTTACCATTTCTTTTTTGTATGTCTTTTTGAAACGTTTGTACGTTTCATGAACAGTCCAATTTGATTTTTGTTCAAAACCTTGAAGCCTAAATGTCAAAACGTATGGTACTGTTACAAAGTCCTTATACACTTCAAATAGCTAAATGTGATGTGACAAATTGTGCGTTTACTTAAAGATCTATTTATGAAAGGTATTTCAAATGCTACATAAGTATTTAAACCGCCAGTCTGTTGTGAGCATGAGGAATAACTTGGCGACTTAATAAAGGAAACTAGCTCCGACTATGTACGTTCAGTAACAGGTGTGTTTTCTACTATAGCACGATATTGTAATTTTAGGTTACCTATTGGTGCATCATTAGAAACGTGTAACGTCATAATTTTATGTAGACAAGAATAGGGCGAATTAAATATAATTCGATTAATTTAATTACATACCCTTTTATGTTATCCCCTCACCAAAGGTGAAGGGGATATTAAAATGCTCTCCGTCCGTGCGTCCGTCTGTCCGTCCGTGCGTCCGCAACGATATTTGTCCGGAGCATAACCCAAAAGTACTTGAGGGATTTTCTTCAAACTTCATACACTGATAGAACACATTGGGAGGAAGTGCAGTGTGCAAGAACAATAACTCTACCTTGCCTATTTTTTGAGTTATTCCCCTTGATCATATTTTCTTAAAACATTTTGTCCGGAGCATAACCCCAAAAGTACTGGAGGGATTTTCTTCAAACTTCATACACTGATAGAACACATTGGGAGGAAGTGCAGTGTGCAAGAACAATAACTCTACCTTGCCTATTTTTTGAGTTATTCCCCTTTATCATATTTTCTTAAAGAAATTTGTCCGGAGCATATCTTCTTCATGCATGGAGGGATTTTGATATATCTTGGCACAAATGTTTACCACCACGATGCGGAGTGTCATATGCAAGAACTAGGTCCCTAGTCTAAGGTCAAGGTCACACTTAGAGGTCAAAGGATACAAGAATAAAAACCTTGTCCGAGCATTTCTTCTTCATGCATTGAGGGATTTTGATATAACTTGGCACAAATGTTTACCACCACGAGACGGAGTGTCATGCGCAAGATCCAGGTCACTAGGCCTAAGGTCAAGGTCACACTTAGAGGCCAAAGGTCAGATACAAGAATGACTTTGTCCGAAGCATTTCTTCTTCATGCATGGAGGGATTTTGATGTAACTTGGCACAATTATACACCATCATGAGACGAAGTGTCATGCGCAGTTCCCTTCTTTAGAATTACTTCCCTTTGTTGTTACTTTAAATAGCTTTTATTGTAACTTTTTCATTACTAGTCGTAGGGAAAAATCGAGACCACTTTTCTGTAGTACAACAAACATGCTAAATCCAATTTTGAGATGTATTTTGACCAGTCTCTTCCTGATAAAGATTTTTGTGTGGACTTGCAATTTTTTTTTTTTTTTTTTTTTTTTTTTTTTTTTTTTTTTTTTTAAAGATTAACTTCCCTTAGTTGTTACTATAAATAACTTATATTGTAACATTTTTTATAATTGACCCTAGGGAAAAAACAAGACCACTTTTCTGTGGTACAGCATAGATGTTACTCTCCAGTTTTAGGTGTATTTCATTAATTTTATATATATAGGTATCTCTACCTAGTAAGGAGTTTTTTGTGGACTTTAAAAAACAAAAGACTTACAATGATTACTAAACAACCACAAAATTAACATTCCATTTGCAAATACAGCTGCTAGAGTAAAGAAATTTGCTTTGACGGGCATATATTGTGACATTCTGGCACTCTTGTTCCCTGTTAGCTTTCCATTCCTTCTTTTTACAGTAGCCATATAGAAAAACATCATAGTTATACTCTTCATGAAAATTAATAAAATTTAGCAGTAAACCACCTCACTACTGACTTATTCTTTCTTCCACATCTTAAAACCCCTGATGCGGACCACATCCTTCAATTATGATATGCCCGGTGGGGGGATTAGCCATGTCTGACATGGCTCTTGTTAAAGTTTTGAATTACTACACCCAAAGGAAACCTATTTTTCTGTAAGTAGCATGATTTGTTAGATAGAAAATATGTTCTATATTAGTCGTTCTCCCATTTTTGGCGGGCGTACGTCGATTGTATCGCCTAAGTTAGCGTCACGTCCGTCGCGTCCACGTATGACGTAACTTATGTTATATTTTTGTTAACCAGATTAATCACAAAACATGAAATCTAAGACTTGTGCATGTGACTTGATAAAGGCCCTGGGCCGAAACGTTGTCGCAAAGAGTGATAATAAAAACTATTAAAACAATCTCTATGGATATTTACTAAATCTAATAAACTGCAGTATAGAATGAGATTTCGAAATCTTGTCTGGGTGTTCTATTACCTTATTCTACAGTATTATGCTAGTTATATATACTTAATTAGTTTATTGTATACAAATTGAAGCTTATGTGACTCACTCTCGATTCCGCTTCTTGGAAAAACCAGTACTGATATTGTATGCGAAGGTGTGGTTATGACTCCAGCGAAGCTCGATTCCATGACTTCCGGGTTGAGTGACCACCTGAATTATCGCAAAAGCAGTAACCCGAGAGCCGGATATTTCTGTCCGAGTCTACTTTTAGTGTTAGATCATTTTTCTTTCTTTATATATACTTACATGTACTACATACATAACAATAAATAAAGTATACGAACGTCTGTCTTATAGCACTATTTAAACATAGCCCGTGAAACGTATATCCGTAAGTTTACAGGAATGGCGTCATAATGTTTTATAAAATGTAGTGTAGGGGTATATTCCTTCCGTAATAATATTTGTTTTGATTCGAGATATAAAGAAAAAACTACGAACATCCAGGTGTTTGATTTTTGTCCGGTTTTATGTAAAAGTAAAATTATGCACGAATAGTTCTTTATGGTACTGGTGGACACGCCGAAAACTTCCGTCCTTATGAAAGAATGACAAATTTCCTTTACCTTTTGATTCAGGAAATGTACCTTTTGTACGCTCTTGCAATACACCTATGTCTTTATCGGAACATATTTTGAGAATTACTTAATAATAATTACTTGTATAACCTATTTATTCTTACTAAATTATAATTTTGTAGTCCTTATCTGTGAAACGTTGTCATCATATTCTCATTGTTTGAACAGTCAATTTTGATTTGATACGTGTTCCTTTTAAAAGGATCTTCTTTGAAGACCTATATGTATGTATAAACAGTATGGTATGTTACAAATGGTGCGTACTTACTAAACGTATAACTAGCTACGATATTGTGTGGTAGGTTACAAATTGTGCGTAGTTACTAAACGTATAACTAGTTATGATATTGTATGTTAGGTTACAAATTGTGCGTACTTACTAAACGTATAACTAGCTACAGTACTGTATGTGAGCCAGTGAGGTTACAAATTGTGCGTACTTAATAAACGTATAACTAGCTACGATATTGTATGTTAGGTAACAAATGGTGTGTATTTACTAAACGTATAACTAGCTACGATATTGTATGTTAGGTTACAAATGGTGCACACTTAATAAACGTGTAACTAGCTACAATATTGTATGTTAGGTTACAAATGGTGCGTACTTACTTAACGTATAACTAGCTACGATATTGTATGTTATGCATAGCGGGTTATATTTGCGGATGTTTAATTTTCGCTATATTCGCGGTCAACATTGAAAGCGCGATATCTAAACATCGCGATATTTTGTTACCGCGAATATAACTATTTCCCCAAAGTTGACCACTCAGTTAAAAAATTTACTCATTGGCGTTATTGATTTTGTTTTTTATTACTTTACATTGTGGCGTAAATGACAATGTATTGTGTCAGTGCGTGCAGGGATTGGATACATTCACCACGTTCAGTGATAGCTCTAGTTTGATATAAATTTAATAGTATTGTGAAAAATCGTAAATTTTGTGATACTAATAAATATTGACTGTAATCATTAACCGATATAAAACTGTGAACAACAAAACTGACGAGGCGTCACACTAATTGCCGCTGATTACTTGCCATTTCATCTATAAAGTTGAAGAAAGGACAATCACACCATTTGTTATCACTTTGTACTGAAAAAAATGATGTCATTTTGAAAAATGCCATTCCGAGATATTGAACATTCTTTCTATTCATTCATAAAAATATTTAAATTTTAAAAATGAAACATCAAATAGAACAATATTTTACTGGTTTTATTGTCAACAAGTTCACTGAGACGGATTCCACTCTCCACAAAGGAGGTGTCGATGCATAACTTTCGTTTTCAATCTACCTCAAAATGTCTGTATTTGTTATTATGTGCATGTTCCGGAAAACAGACCGCCCTCTCTATTTTTTACAACAAAGGCTTATAATTCGCGGTCGAAGTAGTTTCCGCGAAATTTAGACACCGTGAATTCAAAACTCTTCAAATAACGCGAACATTTGGCACCGTGAATATAACCCACTATACAGTAACTAGCTACAGTATTGTTTTTTTTTTTTACAAATCGTGCGTACTTACTAAACGTACAACTAGCTACAGTTTTGTATGTTATGTTACAAATCGTGCGTACTTACTAAACGTACAACTAGCTACTGTATTGTATGTTATGTTACAAATCGTGCGTACTTACTAAACGTACAACTATCTACTGTATTGTATGTTATATTACAAAGTATTCGTACTTACTAAACGTATTACTAGTTACAGTATTGTATGTTAATTTACAAATATTGCGTACTGTAAGTCAAGTAAAATAATAGCAATATGGTCACCTTTATCTATTTCAAACTTGATATAAACTGAATAATGAGTTTAACAAGAACATGTATTAAAATGAAAATTTTAAGGATGCCTTTGCGAAACTGCGCAAACGTACTTTAGTTTCGCAGATTGTGGAGTACACAACAATGGAATACATCCAATATCGGCCAAACATCTTTATGAGACCATTTGCACTGCCAAGAGCTCTTTTCGGTTGTGAACGTTTGTCTGCTATAACACAAACACAAAAAAAATGCACTCTCTAGAAATTGTTCACAGACAATGTATAAAGTCTATGCAATCATTGCCACAACATACCAGAACAGATGTTGTCTTAAGCCTTATTGGTTTATATTCATTTGAACATGAGATTGATAAGGGGAAACTGCACTTTTTTGGCCAGTTATATAATTTAGACAGAGACAATTGAGTGAAGAGTATGTTCGATTTCCGTCTTAATTGCTTTATGGATTGCCCGAGTAAAATGCTAGGTTTCATACCAGATGTCTTCAGAATCTTTGGAAAGTATAGCATGATGACTTACGTGCATGACTATAACTACAGGGAAAGATTTTCGTCGAATAATGTCTGGAAAAGAACTGTTAAATCAACTTTAAGTTACCATGCACATTTTGAGTGCAGGTTGATAAATGATGCTACTTTATCTGATTTCTTAAGCATTCATACCGAAATAGTACCGTGCAATGCTTGGTGGTTCAGTCAATTATATCGTGATTATTTACTGTACTGTTGGACTGTTGTGTTTGTTATAAGTCAAATTTTTACAAGAGATCGTATCCTAATATGTCCAAAATGTCGATGCGGTACGAGGTCAATGATCCACCATGCTGTGTTATTTTGTCCTTTAAGGTATTAGTCCCCTAATAGTAATGTTTACAAAATGGCATTTGCTTGGCATATTCTTACAGTTGACCGTGCTTCGCACTGTGTTGCAATTTTTGAACAACTTTTACCGGGCCGTTTTTTTTTTTTTTTTATAAATTCTGTGTAATTTATGGTATTTCCTCAAGCTCAAGTAGAGACAAATTTCAAAGTGACGGCCTTTATCCAAAACGTTTGCAGAGAATTCATTATACCATTATTTTTTGTAAAAGAAACTTCAAACTACATGTATAGGTAAACAATTATAAAACTTAAAATATAACTGTCAGTATCATTTTTTCTAGGGTGCCTCAAGTAAACGGATTTAATGAGACAGAATTTTAACTCCAACGTTGAAAATTAAGGTCGAATCCTGCGGGTCTGTTTTGAAGTTTGCTCACTTCATTCAAAAATAACCTTGTGGCAGTAGTAAAACCTACCTACATTTCTTCTACAATATGTAATCTAAAGAATGAAGGCATACTAGAGAACTTTTACCGCATGTAACTCAGTATTTTAAAGATGTCTAACTCTACCCCGTCTTTTTCAGAGGTAGATTCACTTTGAACAGCAAGAAATGAAATCAATCGCTTATCAAATGATTTTTTTTCCATTTTTTGTACAATAAAATTAATAATAAGTCTTGAAAGAAAAAAAACGTACTAGAATAAAAGGAAAATAAGGTCCCAGTGGGGCTTGAACCTACGCCCCCTTGAGAATTGCAGTTCAAGTAGGTTTATGGTAGGAATTGAATACTCTTCAAAAAGGAGAGGAGGTACTCTATTATGGGTCTAATGCCTTAAATGACATGCATATACTTAAATTATGGAGAAAAATACATGCTATCCTAGGAGGTGAATAGTTTATAACTTTCTGTGTACTATATTACTAAGAACAACTTCTAGAAATGCTGTCAGGATTTCCGTCTCAAAATATAAAAGATGAATCGAGGGTGGCGCTTTTTAAAATTGCATACAATTTCACTCATTATGTGTCGAATTCACTTTTAATATCCTTTTATAAGATAGTATGCAAGCATGTATACCGCAGTGACCATATGACATTTAAGTATTAGACATAATTTATGTTTAATATACAAGCTTTGTTATTGTGACTCTTTTACAGTATATACATAGTGATATATATTTACCCATGCATATTGTAAATATGTATTTATTATGTCATTATAACGTTGTACATGTATATATGTGTACTATCTGTAAATGGCATGCTCTTCTTACTGGAGGAAATAAAGAATATCTGTCTATCTATCTATCTATCTATCTACGCTTGAACCTGGCTCAAATATCTGAAACATAATGCCTCTAATTTGCAGATGACTGTACCATCAAGATTGCCGATAAAATATCTCGAGTTGAGAAGGAAAGCTTCGGAATTGTTAGTAATTGGTTTGTTGCCAACATAATTTTCCTTGATTAAGTGGAAAACTGAAACTCTTTATCGCATGGCTCTAGGCCTGAATTGAAGTAATGCGCTTATTTAGATATAAAATAAAATCGTGACATTTTAGGTCAACTTTAGTCCAGGGTTTGTTTATCATGTGTAAATTCCTGTTAAAAAGGCTGAAACTACAACATTTTTAGAGTCTCAATGAATAAACGCTTATTCAGTTATTTTGACTACTCACTTTTATTTTCGACATCTAGGTTTAAGCGAATATTAGAAGGAAAAGCTTCAAATTAAATTGCTGTGGTTTGTTTTTAACTGAGAATATAGGTCCTATACATAAATTCTTTGAACTTGTTATCTGAGTAGAACAGATAGCACACTGCCGTGTCACGGCTTGGCTCCTGATTACATGGTCATAAGTAAAGAAAAAGATCTAGTGAAGGATCTTATTCTTCCTAAGGTGAGAGGTGTTTGTATAAAACCCTCTTCATGTTTTCTTTATTAGCAGTTTTCGGAATTAAATTGCATTGATATGTAAGAAAGGTTTCAAAGCTTGATGGATTCAAAAAAGCCCATAAGCTGAATACTTAAGTTCTGTGATGCTATTAGGTTTGAGTGTTTCTATGTTATGATTCAAGCTTTGTTTGTACCAGAACATGTTTTGTTGTACTGTCAGAAGTAGTTTAGAAATTTATTATTTCAATGTCTATCCAGAGCTTGTTGTCTATTTTGTTTATTACATAAGTGTTTGTCTTATTACACTGTCTAGTATTTCGGTATCATTGTATTGTATATGTGTTTCATAAAACAATAATCTACGATCTGTTATCTCGTCATTTTTTATGCCTTTCTTTGCCAGGCCGTCATTTAACATGGATCATCTTTGAAAATAAGGGATTCCCTTTTACTGCTTTTCATTTTTTTTTGATGTGACTGACATAGATTACTACTCAGGTACATAATTTCTTAAAGTTTACTGTTTCATGCTTTAATGATAATATTTTGTACCTGATGCCAAAATAAATATGAAACTAAGATATGTAACAGGTTTGACCATGCTAAGTCTGAAGGCTTTCCCTCCCATTTTGAGCCCCTGTGGCAAGGAAATACAGTCCTACCCTAAACGAACATGTATTCAAAACATTATAATAAACAAGAGGGCCATGATGGACCTATATCGCTCACCTGAGTTTAGTTGCTTGCTTAAACAAGTGTCTTTGCTTAAGCTTCACTAATAAATACTAGGTGACTAGGTCATGGTAACGATTATTCAAGATAACTACTGAAATATGTTTAGAAATTAAACAGGTGGTCCAAATTTCTTTGCTGCAGCTTCAGAAACAAGAAAGTAGGTCACTAGTTCAAGGTTAAGAATACTGAAGACGAGTATTGAAATTAGTATCAAAAGTTGAAAACTGGTCCAAATCTCTATTTTGTATCTTAAAAAAAAAAAGAGTAGGTCAGTTGGTCATGTGTAAGACAATTCAAAATAAACATTGTAATCTGTATCAAACATTATGCTTGTGGTCCAAATGTCTTTGCCACTGCTTCAAAAACATGTAAGTCTATGTAAGACAAGGGGCCACCCGGATTTTGCCTATATTGACCCCGGGGTCATAATTTGAACAATTGTGGTGGGGAACCACAAGAACATAACGCATACTAAAAATCTAAGCTCTTAGGCCTAATGGTTTGACAAGACTTTTTCTAAAGGTTTTCCCCTGTAAAAGTCTATTTAAACCATGTGCTTCCCGAGGCGGGGCCATATTTTACCATATGGGGGATAATTTGAACAATCTTGGTAGAGGACCACCAGATAATGCTGCATACCAACTATCAAAGCCCTAGGCCCTGTGGTTTTGGACAAGAAGATTTTCAAGACTTTTTCCCTATATAAGTCTATATAAACGATGTGACCCCCGGAGCGGGGCAATATTTGACCCTAGGGAGATTGTTTGAACAAATTTGGCATAGGACAATTTGATGATGCTACATGCCAAATATCAAAGCCCTAGGCCCTTTTCCCTACATAGTTTTATATAAAACATGTGACCCCCGGGGCTGGGCCATATTTGACCCTAGGGGGATAATTTGAACAAAGTTGTTAGAGGAATATTTGATGATGCTACATACCAAATAGCAAAGCCCTTAGCCCTGTGGTTTTGGACAGGAAGTTTTTTCCTATATAAGTCTATATAAACCATGTGACCGACTGCGTGGGGCCATATTTGACCCAAGGGTATAATTTAAATAATCTTGATAGTGGACCACTAGATGATGCTACATACCAAATATGACCTATGGTTTTGGACAAGAAGTTTTTTGCCTGTCGGTTACCATGGTAACCATAGGTCTGTGTGGAATTCAAATTTTTGAACAATTTTTGAAGAAGACCATCCAAGGAATATCCCTGTGAAGTTTCATCAGAATTTGCCTGGTGGGATTAGGGGAAGATGTTGTTTAAAGGAAAGTGTGGACGGACGACGGACAGTGAACGATCACGATAGCTCACCCTGAGCACTTTGAGCTAAAAATATCGACCTGGGTCGAGGCCCTACAACTTTGAAATGTACCCGTTTTTAACCTGAATTTATAGATAGATGTCCTGGCAACACCTTGAATCCAGTTGTAGCTGCAGATGCCAGTGTAGGTTATTCATGGATTAACTGATCAAGTCCTGACATGCTGGATGTATAGGTAGATACATCAACTTTACATTTTACATCGTTTCACTCTAAAATACATTGAAATTAATTTAAATTGTGCGGATAAAAAGGGAAGCTACTAATTTGAAATTTCGAATTAGTTAGTCGCAATTTCGAGAAAGTTAGCTGAGATTTCGATTGATTAGTCAAAATTTTGAGTTACGTATTTCGAAAGTTTGAATTACAAATGCTGTAAGTCGAAATTTCGAGTTAGTTTGTAGAAATTCTAAGGTGATAAATAACATGCATCTGGCACTAATGCTCTTCCGTATACATTCTTCATAACACCTTTTGTGACGTGTTAGCGTTAATTTGGATACGACACAAAACAAAGACTGTTTTATATGCATATTTCGTTAGAATCAAATGAAATGTCACAGGTGCGGTCAGATGATATAATCATATCACTGGAGCCACGCCTTCATCTGTTATTGCAAGTATTTTGTATATCTATGATTATATTTGTAAATACACAATATGCAGTTAGTGATATGTACGGTGGCATAACGGTGACATGTGATATTTTTGTTGTATTTTTTTTTTATTTTGTTAAACAGATCATGAATTTTTATCATTATTATTATTAAGCTGATACATGGATGCATGTAAGGGCCGTTTTAAGTATATGAAGACACTTTGTTACGCTTTGATCCTATTTCGAGCTCCTGCGTACTGAGTACCTACAAGAACAATTATACATTAATGTGTAGGCAGATGCATCCACTTTACATTTTTATACGCCCGTTTGAAAAACGGGACGTATTATGGGAACGCCCCTGGCGGGCGGGCGGGCGGCGTCCACAGACCTTGTCCGGAGCATATCTTCTACATGCATGAAGGGATTTTGATGAAACTTGGCACAGTTGTTCACCATCATGAGACGGAGTGTCATGCGCAAGAACCAGGTCCCTAGGTCTAAGGTCAAGGTCACACTTGGAGGTCAAAGGTCAAATTCAAGAATGACTTTGTCCGGAGCATATCTTCTTCATGCATAGAGGGATTTTGATGAAAGTTGGCACAATTGTTCATCATCATGAGAAGGAGTGTCATGCGCAAGAACCAGGTCCCTAGGTCTAAGGTCAAGGTCACACTTAGAGGTCAAAGGATACAAGAATGAAAACTTTGTCCGGAGCATTTCTTCTTCATGCATAGAGGGATTTCGATATAACTTGGCACAAATGTTCACCACCATGAGGCGGAGTGTCATGCGCAAGAACCAGGTCTCTAGGTCTAAGGTCAAGGTCACACTTAGAGGTCAAAGGATACAAGAATGAAAACCTTGTCCGGAGCATTTCTTCTTCATGCATAGAGGGATTTTGATATAACTTGGCACAAATGTTCACCACCACAAGACGTAGTGTCATGCGCAAGAACCAGGTCCCTAGGTCTAAGGTCAAGGTCACACTTAGAGGCCAAAGGTCAGATACAAGAATGACTTTGTCCGAAGCATTTCTTCTTCATGCATGGAGGGATTTTGATGTAACCAGTCTCTGCTTTTATGACAGATTTTTCCAAAATTCTGCTGGAGAAGGTAACGGTACAGCCTGTTAGCACCTCCGCATGATATATCATTTTATCAGGACTTGACCCCTAGTTCCTTCACGGTTTGTTATTTATGATGTTAGGCCAGATGTTGCCTGTAGATTACTCTGGGAGAATTAATAAACATTTGTAACTTGAAATAAGAAATAATGGGCAACGATTGTTTTAAGATTTTAAAATGTATCAGGAAAATGAAAACAAGAAATTAAAGATTTAAATTAAGTATTTACTATCTACTAAACATCATATAATAAAACATATAATTATACTTGATAATACTTGATAAAATTAATGAAGTATAGACTATTGTCTGTAAAGCATATAATTTATATGTATATAATAGACAATTGAATAATTTAAGAAAAATATATTTGTACTCTTATTTTCTTTTTATAAAATGCCTGTAGACATATAAATTATAAAAAAAACTTGGAATTTGATGTACAGTCAGCCTGTGGTAAAAAAAAACAAAACCTGCTAACAAAAAAAAAACAACAAAAAAAAACAACAAAAAAACAACAACAACAAAAAGAAAAGGAAACAACCACTAAATTTCAAATTTATCTGCACAAACAACTTTTGGAAAACAACATGTTGCTATTTAAACAAAAAGCAAAACATAACCATAAGTGATGTACATATAAATATATATGCTTTACTGTAGGTAAAATATTTTCGGAGCTACGCACTACAAAACATTAAAATGACAATTTTTTCCTAGGTCAGGGGCCATAACTCCTACAAGACTAAATGAATCCGGACGCGAAACCCTAGGTGCATAACTGCACATGCTGACCAACTTTCCTGTAAACTTTGGCGACTCTAGGTCAAATACTTTTGGAGCTACGCGTGACACAACATTAAAATAACAAAGTGGGGACATAGAAATGTTAGTTTAGGGCCAGGTTAAATGATAAGATGTTTCCACTGTTTAATTTTGCTTAAATTCAATCATGAATCATGTGTCTGCCTGTGTTTTTTCTAGCACCCGAAAAGCACATGAAAATCCTGTCCAGCATGCAAGAAATGCCAATCCTGATTTTTATAGAAACAGAGTGAAGGAACATAAACATAGAAATTTGCAAAATTACAGTTTGCAACATTTTAATGTGCCACTTAATTCAGCAAAATAATTAAATTAATAATTGAGCCGCACCATGAGAAAACCAGCATACTACATATTTGCGACTAGTCTGGATCTTGATCAGTCTGCTCATTCCATACAAATCGCTTTCAAACAGTATTCTATCTTCCGCATCTTCCTTAACCGTCGAACCCCTTGCGGGGACGTAGACGTTTTGTGCGTCAAAATCATAAAGAGAAAGAATATAGTGATAAAAATTTAGAGTGGAAGAAACTAAAAAATAACTTTGGTGAAATAAAAAGGTTAAAACTTGAGTTAGCAGGATAACTAGGGCGAAACATGTTCAAGGCTGCAAACTGCGGCACTGAACTGCTATAGGGTAGGGAGGTGGGCGACACTGGGGGGAAGTTGGTTCCAATGGTACACAGTTCTCGGAAAATAAGAGAACTTGTAATAGTCAATAGTATTCGAGTAAGATAAAATGTTAGTGAACTATATGGATCCTGATTAACTGCATGCATTTGCACGCTGATCTAGTTCCATGCAAATGCAGTAAACTGTGTAGGTTTTCTCATGGTGTGGCTCAACTATGAATAAAGACAACATTGCATTTTGAAGATCTGCATTTTGTAAATTTTAAGTTCAGACTATTATATAAAGAGGTAAATAAATCTGCCTTCTGCAAACAAAGCATGATCAGCCAGTGTATATTAACTATGGTCTTCGCTGGTCAAAATTCAAAATTTATTAATGATACATATAAAGAGTCAGTTATAAAAATTGTTTCATTTAGAACATGTAAAATAAACTTGTTATACATTTTTACATAGCTCATATTTTTCCGTTTTGTGAAGTATGTTTCTACAACTATGATCTGTTAGATCTTCACAATTCAAATATGTCTTGTAGAATAATACAAACATACAGCACACATGTTGGCTGATAAGCATCTTGGATGAAACACTATTGCTCCCATGCTGTGCTAGGCTGACCACTAAATCTTAGCATGTAATTGTTAAGAGTATAATTGCCCTGTACATAACTGTTAAACCTTCCTCACCAGTGAGGAAAATTCTGTCATAAAAGCAGAGACTGTAACTTGACACAATTATACACCATCATGAGTCGAAGTGTCGTGCGCAGTTCCCTTCTTTAGAATTACTTCCCTTTGTTGTTACTATAAATAGCTTATATTGTAACTTTATCATTACTAGTCGTAGGGAAAAATCGAGACCACTTTTCTGTAGTACAACATGCATGCTACATCCAATTTTGAGGTGTATTTTGACCAGTCTCTACCTGGTAAAGATTTTTGTGTGGACTTACAATTTTTTTTTTTATTTTTTTTTTTTTTTTTTTTTTTTTTTTTAAGATTAACTTCCCTTAGTTGTTACTATAAATAACTTATATTGTAACTTTTTTATAATTGACCGTAGGGAAAAACCAAGACCACTTTTCTGTGGTACAACATAGATGTTACTTTCCAATTTTAGGTGTATTTTAAGGTATCTCTACCTGGTAAGGAGTTTTTTTGTGGACTTAGAAAAACAAAACACTTAGTTATTACTAAACAACCACAAAATTAAAATTCCATTTGCAAATACAGGTGCTAGAGTAAAGAAATTTGCTGTGACGGGCGTATATTGTGACATTCTTGCACTCTTGTTATTACTTAGGAGCCAGTAAAATGTCTTTCAAGCTCGGAGATTTAGGAGAAGTAACTGTAACAAAGTTATTCTTTTTTTTTTTCTTTTTTTTTTTTTTTTGGACATTTGGCAGATGGACGGACGTTCAAGTTTTGAGGATAAGGGCCAAGATAAAGCTTTGTAACTTCGAGTAAGTAAGTCTAAATTTCAAGATAGTAAGTTTAAATTTCGAGATAGTAGTAAACCACCAGGCACTAATGCTTATTTAGGTAAATTTGCGACTTTCTAATTTTTGGAAAAAATACAATAGAAAAAGTGAAGGCATACTTGGTCATTTCACGTTTTTGTTTTGTTTTTGTTTTCAAAAATCAGATGTCACCTTTGTGTAGATTTGACAAACTTAGTAAGTCGCTTTCAAATCCAGTTCTTTTGTAGTGAGGTATAAGACATTTCAAACTAATCTGGTCTTTCGGAGTATCCGTTTTCATTTGTCTGAAAGCACTTATCTGCTAAATCATTACAGATGTTTGTATATTTTGAGCCGCATTTCCCGGAAAACGTATCTACTTCACAGAACATGTAAACACATATAGGAATGACCTCATTTTCGCCATCGAAACTGATATTCACTGTAGCTTGGATAGGCTGCATACATTCGCTGTTTCAAGTGAAAATTAACCACATTTATGATATTATAGTCTAAGGCCATACAAAATTGATTGATAGTTCTTCGGAAAATTTTCAAAAAAAAAAAAAAAAGACGAGAGAGAGCGAGCGAAATAATTTTTGATTATATATTTTTTCCCCAAAAATTTGGCTTTTTCAGAGGCGGGTAGAGTTTACATGGAGCGAGCGAATTTTAGAGACAATTTCATGGATCGGTCAGATATTTGCAAACAAACACTTTTTTAAGATATCACTCGGCTTTGGGTCTAGATCTAACACATGTACTAAACAATTGATAACAAATGGTTGGAAAATATATCTGAACAATAATTCTATGTTTAATTCAAATATTTTAATTGCACCCTCGTGCTCGTCTTTCCAGTCCGGCTTGATTCTTTTCACTGTATTGAACAATTCGCAGAACGTGCCCTCTCCATCACCTACCGGCACATCGAAGGCCATGTATTGCACTAGCGTTTAGGTATATATATAATATACCTGCTGTACATCATACCAGATGATATTATACCAGATTGAGTGTTATGATTAACACGTTCAAGCGCAAAGGCGAGGACACCTAATTCATTCTCTACTAGTACAGATACAGATTGATCTGACCAGAGGGACAGAGTGAGGCAAAGTCTTCAGAACAGAGAAAGAGAAATCATTTTAGCTACAGGCCAGTCCGGTTAACTTAGCCTAGCTCTTTGCGAATAGACAGTCTGGTTCTTAAACGTGCCAGACACATACAAAGCCGTCTTTTCTTGGAAAAACAGATATTTTGCTTTTAGTTAGGTGGGAGACACTGAAGAGCATCTCAGAAATATCCATCGTCTTGACCTGAATAAGTTTAAATATTCAATGGAAATTCAAACAAATTCCTGCTATTATGTTTTCGTATGAAAAATATCAGTAAGTATACGGTCTTAATTCTGTACCACAGAGTAAGCGAAAAATAAAAAGTAAAAACACTTAAGATCACTTAGAGATGGTACTTAAACAACTATATAGAAAGGTCACGAAGGAGTAAGTAGTTGTTATTATTTAAACGTTAACGTGACAAACAAACATATTAATCACCGGCTTGGTGTCGACAGCCTTGGGAAAAAAATAGTACATCAATGATCCCTCAGCAAATATCCTTTGCAATACCGCTCAATGACTTGTTGATGAAAAATGATACAGATGGCCAACTTTAAATGAAATTAAGGTTTGCGGTAACCAACAAAGGTAAACATATATCTTTAATTATTGGAAAGTCAATAAATGACCTATTGACCTATTACCGACTTATACTTAACAGTTAAATTATTTACTGTACATGATTGTATAAATGGTTCAATTTCAGCAGTAAGATATTGTCATAATTATAAACTGGTCATTTTTGAAATCCCTCTATAGTCATTGGATAAAAAGATATTAAAGGCAACGAAACGAAGCAAATGCACACAATTCTTTAACAATCTTTTTTTATGATTTCAGCAACAGCATTCACCGTGAGTTTGTAGCCGTTTTCGAACGCCACGTCAGCGTCTTTAAGGTTATAGGAATGGGTGAGATCGAAAACGTACAGCATGGTGATATTCGATATTGGTTCAAGGAAGCAGATTCATTTCGAAGAAGACTCACACTTAAAAATTCGTTCATGTCGCATATTACTTTTACACACAATATGGTCCTACTGCACTCGTTGGGTAGAGAAATTTAAAAACGATGTTAACTCGCACTTGCTACCCACCTGAAACAATTGTGTTTACAATGTGAACGTCCACCAAACACAAGCGACTGTTTATTTAATCGCACACAAACGTACCACACATCCTGGACAATTTGTTTATATCTTGTACATCGGCAAAATATCTAATACAATTAGTTTACACCGCGAACACCATAACTGCGAACAGGTGTTGACATGGTGATAACTAAACACACTTGGGACAGTTTGTTTACATCTCGAACACCAACTGCACACCTGAGAAAATTTATTTACATCGCGACCTAACTCGCTGGACATCTGTTTTACATCTCGCACATTAACTGCACGTCACGAAAAATGCCTGTATCACACACACACACAACCGATCACTGCTATACAGTTGAGAAAATTTGTTCACAAATCACGCATCTGTCACACACTTGCGCCAATATCTTCACATTGCGTACATATACCACAGTCAAAATTTTCACACATCACACACCTGCCGCACGCCTGAGACAATGCGCTCACATTTTCACATTGTACATACCTGTCGCACCTTTTGATAATTTGTTCATTTTACACATCCCTGCATCAAACACCAAGGACAGTTTATTCACCTTGCACACCCCAGTCACACACATAAGACATTTATCTTTCACCCACTGCAACACCTGAGATAATAGTTTACACATCACACACCGGCCGCAAAGCGGAAGCAATTTGTTTACATAGCACACACCTGCCGCACAAATATAACAATAATTGCACATTACACCTATAACTGCCACACACCACCTGAGACAGTTTCTTTTCATAGCACAACAGACCTGCCTCAAACACTGGACAACTTGTTAAGTTTATACTAATTTATTTTAGATCGATTGTGAAAAAAGGTCTACAACTTATATTAAGCACTCTCGACATCTATTCCTAATGGAATCCATTGCCACGAGGGTATAAGAGAAGAGGCCAGTTTCCCTTTTAATGCTAAGCGCCAAGCAAGGGAGCTACAGGTACCATTTTCCACGTCTTTGGTATGACGCGACCGGGGAGCGAACACACGACCTCCCGCAATCGAAGCGGACGCTCTACCACTATATGCTGTCGAGGCGGTGACAACTTGTTTACTCCGCTTACAAACCTGTCACTCACTTTGCTTATGGACAATGTGTTAACACCACGCTTATACTTTCCCTATTATTGGTATGTCACAAACCTCAGATTACGTTGTCCTTGAATATGGTATATCAAATATTCTTTTAAAAAGAAATTCTTTGCAAGGCTATGTCTGACAAATAGCTTAAAATGCTTGTAAGCTTTTTAAGCTATCTATTAGTCAGACATAAACCCAGATTAAACACAATCGCATGCGTGAATCAGGAAAAAACTACTTTCTCATGAAATGAACTCAAGTGGCGTGCAGCCTTGACATTGTAATGTTCATGTTTCATTTAAAGTGTTCTTATTAGTAATTGACATTTGGGTGAACCTTTTATTCAATATTTACGCAATTTAAACATAAGGAAAATATATCGTTAACAAAACAAAACAAAAAAAACAACAATCTAGCGTTTGACAGGTTCCATAACAAGATCAACCTTAGATTTATTAACTTGTGTATACATTTAATACACGTTAATTGCTGTGAAATAATTGTCACATTTTACTATATTTCTGTATTTTTTTCATTTTTTCTAAAAGAGTTCTGTTAAAACTGATATTTCCTTTAAACTGAAGTTTGGACACATCGTGAACATAAGAACATGATTTTTTGTTTCTAAACAATCTTAACAAATACTTATACAAGAACAAATCATGTGCGAGTCGGGAATTGAACCTGGTATGTCGCAACAATAACAACTTTATAATTAAAGCAGTTTACCTTCTGTACCCTAACACAAACTCTTTTTTTTTCAATTGTAAATGAACAATGAGTACAAACAATTAATTTTCATGTATTTCCATAACATATAACTTGTCAGTAACTACGTTTCATGGTCTTTATGATAATTATAGCAATAATGACCCTTTAATGCAACATCTATATGTTCACTTGGGTACTGAAAATCATAAGGAATAATTAGATTGATTGTTTTTATCAGAAAAGTGTACGATTATTTAATGCTCTGAAGGAATGTAAACTCCGAGTGTGTAACTGCTGTATATATCACTTTTCTTGCATACCAGGCGGGGATTTCCGGTATATTTACCTGTGCTTGAAAAATTCATCGGACATACCGGGGCGTTAGATGCCTCTCGTGCTGTAAATGACGTATTACGAACTACATATATGTAGAAGATTTATGTAGTTATTCATTTCTTTTTTTTAAAGAAACGGAATAAAAATCCATTACCTTGAGAGTTCCTCTTTGCCCCGGGTAGTATATTTCTCGATTCAAAAACAAAACCGATATTTTTATCAAAATTCCGTAAAGTTACGCTGCAACTGATAAAACAAAACCGGAAATAAACATTGTTATTTGTCTTTGAAACGTCATGACGTTTTTCCTGTTTACGGACGTTGGTCTCCCACGCTTTGTTTAAATACGCTGTTATAAGAAATAGTTCTAAAAAAGAAGGTCATTCAAATGATTTTATTGTTATTATTATTTCTTGAATACGGTATGCCAAAAAAAAACAACAAATTCTATCACTGGTTGTAGCTTCAGAGCCTCGTTACCGTCTAAACAGTTACCCTCGAGGCCGAAAATTTCTATCTGCCCCTGCAACCAGTGAAAGAATCTTATATTATTATATATATACTTATGACTCTCGACACGATTAGAACATTCACAACTCATTCAACAATTAACGTAACTGCCTCATATCATTTAGAATGTATGAAATAATTCTAAATAATTCTATTATTCCGAATGGCTTACTGTTCTTACTGTTAATCATAAAACACATTATATGCATTAGAATGGCGTTAAAAATATTCGTTCCAAAAACCAGGACAGACGGACATGGACGCGTCATTTTTTCATTCATTGACCTTAAAACCCCTGGTAAATATATTGGGCATGTCAATTTGAAAAACAGACAATTCAATAGTGTTTTGAACTGTTTATATGTGTAAGTCAAAGACGATTTTGTCCCATGTCAATATCTTAATTTCATAAAGTCAAAATCTTTACGCCAATCACTGACGAGACTTCGTGTTTCAGCGCACACGTTACGTATTTAGACTGGAAGACATGGTAGAAATAGAATTGAAAGAACTGATAGACTTTGTCAACTTTGTGGGTCACGTGACATCGAGGATGAATATCATTTCGTTCTAAAATGTAATGTTTATGTTCAGTTACGCCACCAGTATATCAAGCCTTATTTTACAGACGTCCTAGTATGCATAAGTTCATACAATTACTTAATACAGGAAATATTGCTAATACTAGGAATCTCGCAAGATATGTTTTCTATGCCAATCAGAAACGTAACCTGTTACTATAATGCACGATTTGCACAATTGGGGGAGGGTAGTAGGATGATCTTGATTTGAATGTTAGAGTTATACTATATCATGTGTCCGTGAACTTTGATTCCATTTTTTTTTCTTTTAGTGTCCAAGAGAAAATGTTTACCTATTTTACAGCAACTTCCGAAACTTAAAAATTTCTCGTTCATTCTCCGAAGATTTTTATCTAATTTTGCTTTCTGTAGATTGTCGCAAATTATTAGCAATTCCTAATTAAGTATGTGACTGTAATATCTTATTTCTGAATTAATTACTAGTGATGTTAGTATAAGTATAATAATGTGTTTACCACCTCTTTATTTTCATATGATACCATAGCATTTCCAACCACGTTGACCATGTATATTGTATATGTATGTATGTTGTACAACGAGGTACCTTGTGTACAAGTTAAAATAAAACTTCTGTTCTGTTCTGTTCATAAAAAAACGGAACCTGTAAATGTCACGTGCTCCGGTAAGTAGTGATGTTGCCATTGGACAAGCATTTATCTAACGTATGCTATGACACTATCAAAGACTGAAACGAATTTATAGAAGTGGTTGCGTTATTATATTGAATGACTTATTTAATATAACGATGTTGTATTTTTTATCCCTTTATTAATTGCAAGAAGTGTAATTTTTGGCATGAATCTAGGCTAACACTTGCACAGCGAATTATCCGATTCAGGACGGAACATGATAGCTAGATCTCATGTGATTGGCTATCTCCCAGACAAATTAGATATCGGTAAAAAGAACAGATACTTTCGTGGAATCCCCAATAAGTGTTTTCTCAAAATCTCCTCTCGTTTTTTACGAAATGTAAACTACTTAATTCGTCAAAAACAGGATGTTGCTATAAGTGCCAATTACACGGCCTCAATAAAGCCGGATCTTTGTATTGTAAACAAAAGCGCACACATTTAACTTGATGAACATTTACTTTGTTGTTCACTAATTTTAGGAAAAAAGATGCAAATAAAGCTTTTTGTTGCCTTTTGGATCTTGTATGGTGTGAATTGTTGGACGTATTTTGATGGTGAGTTGATATATGCATGTTTTTCATTTTTTCATACTCAACTGTATTAAAAGATTACTCGACTACCGCTGTTTATTAAATAAAATGAAATAAACGACTTATTAAACGAATTCTTTAAGAATAATGTTTCAGTTTTGTTTATCCACTAAAGTTGAAATAAATTTCTTTTCATTGTACTTGAATATTATTAAGTTCGGCGACTCAGTCTGAAATAGCGCAAACAAGTCATTAATTCATAATTCTAACAGGAGTTTAGGACACATTCCACATTCTTTTACAAGACAAGATTTGACAAATGTATGTTGGAGGGTAACCCGGAAGTCGACAATTTTAGATACATATACTAGAAACGGCGGAAAAAGCCTCAATGACCGGGTGGTTAATGTAGCTGATTAAGAAACCTGTTACTTACCGCTGCGAGTTTACCCTTCATCCCCTACCCCCCCCCCCCCCCCCCCCCACCACACACACACACACACACTTCCCCACCCAGACTTGGTTCACTACAATTGTTTAACGAGAAGGAGTTATTATGCTGGCTCCCGGAAGTGAGGTGCTATAATCCTGGATTTCAATTTGCCTGTAAAATACCCAGAGAAAACACACAGAGTTTTCATCTTCCTTTAAATCCGTCATAAATTATATCGGTTTGAATTTAAAAAATCCATTCAACTCCTTATCAAATTCTAAGAAAAGTCAGCTCATACTTTTGATGTTCATTTTTCACCGTCTAAAATAGATTTGAGCCATGCCATGAGAAAACCAACATAGTGGGTTTGCGACCAGCATGGATCCAGACCAGACCAGCCTGCGCATCCGCGCAGTCTGGTCAGGATCCATGCTGTTCGCTTTCAAAGCCTATAGCAATTAGAGAAACCGTTAGCGAACAGCATGGATCCTGACCAGACTGCGCGGACGCGCAGGCTGGTCTGGATCCATGCTGGTCGCAAACCCACTATGTTGGGTTTTCTCATGGCATGACTCATTTACTTTATCAAGTATTTCGTGTTCAATTCGCGATATCGTTGTGATACATTTGTGGGAATTCAACACAATGGCCATCAAAATACGCTCTCTGCTAGCGTGTATTCAGACCTATATTTTTGGTTCTTAGGACATAATTCCTGAATCTATTCAACTTTTGTATAATTTTACCCTTTTTCTTCTCAAAACATATCAAACCATAGCAGAATTTAGAGACAGTAATGTAAAAAATCAAAAATTAAGAAAATAACTTAGACTTTTTTAAGAACACTATCTTGACGCGGTAGCCAGACTACCTCTCTGTATGAAATGATTTTCAATAAATAAACATATTTTCAGCCATGGTAATTACTCTTTGAATATAGTTATGTAATATCCTTTTATACAGAATTCGTACTGTAAAACATTAAAATCAGAAAAACTAGACATAATGAATCATTTTTGTCTAATGTCAAATTTAAGAAATTACTCATTATGAAGCTAGGATGTACATACATTTCATTATATGGTGTGAATTCATTTCAAAAACACATGTGACTCAAACAAAAAAACTGTATGTTTTAATTTTATAATTTATTGTAGAATTAAGATGTAAAAGGGCAGGTCGTCTTGCGAACAGCAATCATGAAGGGACAGGATCTATCAGAGTGTATACGTGTAAAGAACACCATGTGAGCAATATCCCAGGACTAAGCAAAATTCAGTTTCAATGCAAGTTTGAGAGAAAACTTGGAAAGCATGTTTGGAAAGCAACGGCATCAAAGTTTGAGCCACATGGGCAAATATATTTACATAACGTCACTTGTGAATGTAAGAATTTACATAATGAATTTCATACTTACTTCTTGCCTAAATATATGTTGTAAAGAAGAAATACGATAAATATCAGTTAAACATTATACATTTTCAATCTAATCTTTCAAGTTTCATACTGTCAAGTGTTTTCTGCATTCTATAAATTGTTTTATTCAGGCCAGTTTTCAGGAATTTGTATCGCCCCTTTGATAACCCGTACTAATACCACTTATTATAATTTAAGACGTCATTAAATTTTTTTCTGTGATATTCTAAAATGATTTGAATATATCAGAAAATAATTTCAGGATATTACAAAATAGAATATTGGATATCTTCCAATATGACTTTTCTTCGTACCTTTCAGACTATTTAACGATATCAAAAATTCATATAATGATATCTGAAAATAGATTAAATGGTATCAATAAGTCATTTAATGATATTACAAAAAGTCTGGTAAGATTTTCACTAAAGAACGATATTGTAAAATCGATTTTGAGATATCCAAAAAATATATTTATTTATGAATATGAAAATCGTTTTTGAGATATCTAAAATGCATTAAATGATATTCTAAAATATATTAAGTGATATCACAAAATTGCTTTATTTCAAGATATCCTTAATTCTTTCTAAAAATATCTTTAATTCAAAAAAAATAATTGATTGACATCATCTATCGGACCAATTATCTATTAATCATTCTGTGATATCTTTAAACGCAATTAATAATATCAAAAATCATAGGACTTGCTTTTGATATCCATGACTGAATTAACGGTATCAAAATTAATTTGTGATTTCCAGAAATGAATTGAGGATATCACAGATTGAAATTCATTATCACGATATACTATATAAATACTAAAATGGCACTTAATTTGATTGACAAGCACGTATTGAAAAAACCTTACACGAAAACTGAATACATGTTACAGTGCATTATTTAATGATAAATTGTATTTAAAATCGTATATTCAATACTAATACGAAACAGTTTTTATCAGTGAAGAAAGAATGCTTTGACCCGCCTGTCCCAGACAAAATGGAAAGGGTGCAAACAGCTAGATACCAGGTAGCTGTTTCCCATAAACAGATAGCAGAGGCACTTGACACCTTCTACAGTGGCGATACTCTCAAATATAGATGTGCATATGGGTAAATACTTTTTACACGGACCTTTATTACATGGTTTGATTTTAATTATTGGAGTGTAAGATCGATTTCACGATGAATATTTTCAAAAACAAAAGAACATTCTGGAATAAGCAATAAAATGCTTAAAATGTTGGTTAAACATGGAGTAAAAAAAATGTTTTATGTTTGTTCTACATGTGAGACAAGCATTTTTATTTCACTAAACGCCATACCGACTTACATTTTCACTTGTCGCCACGTCACTTGTGAATATATTGCACGGATATATACACTTACTTACAAAAGAATGAAGTATGTAGTTTAGGTTTAATTATACATCCGTTAGATTCCCGTCATTCATTCATACTTGTTACTTACTACTTGTAACTTGATTATTTACTTTTTCTTTAATTAAAATGAGACGTTTTAAATTAATATAGACTCTATCTGTTGATTTTCATATATTGCATTACATAATCTTAAAGGTGATTATTAAGTAAAATTGCAAATGCGATAATATTACGTTAATATTTCAATTTTCATTTTCAGTTTGTAATGACCAAAGTCTGTTTTTATAATCGTAATGACAACACGTATGCAGCTTTTTAGATTTTTATTGCTGAATTAATTGTTTCCATGCTGCATGTTACCTGGCGAGGAATAATGAAAGTATTGTCGTAAATTTAGGGCTGATCGTTTGTAATTTTAATCAGAAGTTTCAACGTTTCAAATTGTATATTACTATCCATAATTGTACATCATTGATCTACCAATATACAGACTGTGTATGCATATTGGCCATACATTATAAAAATTATCAATGAGTATCTGCAGTTGACTTGTTATAAAATTTGAAATCGAAATGTGAGAAATAAAACAAATAAAAAATAGTCAAACCAATTTCTTTTTACTTTTTGATTCTTTAAGGTTCCATAAATCCAAAATATATTTGAACCATTTGCTGACAAATCATATAATTTCGCGGTAGTATCCCGTGCTATTGACATAGAATTGTATGACAATCTAAATATATCCTTTCCGCAGCCTTAACGTACTAAAACGTATTAGCGTCTGATGGCCCTTTCACGCTTCCGTAGAAACAACATTTATTACATGAAACTTATTTTGAAAATATTTCTGAAATGTCTAGGTCTGCAGCTCTCATATACGGTTATATCTTACATCTGATGCATATACTGACACTCTCAGACAACATCAAATATGACATTTTGAGCGATTTTATGAAGTTCCAAAATTATCAATGTACACTTGGTCCGTTACGGACCCCTGTGGGATTTCTGTTTATCCAGAGCTCAAATATTTTTTCATAGATTAAATGCTGACCTGCTGTACTAAAGCCCAGGTAACTTCAATTCGTAATAAAATGCTGAAAATTGGCTCCCCAATAGCAAAAAAAAAAAAAGAAAAAAGAAGTCCAGGCGCATACATTTAGACGGGGTAACCCCTGCGCGTGACCCCTGACTATCTACGAATCAAAATGCGGCTTTCGTTTTCAAGTTTAGCATTTCTACTTTCATTTTATTTACTTCCGGAAATAGCTGAAGGTCGAGTGACGTCATTTTCTGTGTTGTCAAAAACGTACATGTGCCTGGCGAGATTGCATAAATATGTGCTGGCCGTCCTAAAGTTATTAGAGAAATCATTTTTTATCTAAAAATCAGTGCTTTTTCGACATTTTTAACACGTCTGCACGAAAACTGGCGTTTGAGACAAAAATGGCTAAACTAAAATGCATTTTAGGAAATCTGTATATCCTTTCCGCAGCCTTAACGTACTAAAACGTATTAGCGTCTGATGGCCCTTTCACGCTTCCGTAGAAACAACATTTATTACATGAAACTTATTTTGAAAATATTTCTGAAATGTCTAGGTCTGCAGCTCTCATATACGGTTATATCTTACATCTGATGCATATACTGACACTCTCAGACAACATCAAAAATGACATTTTGAGCGATTTTATGAAGTTCCAAAATTATCAATGTACACTTGGTCCGTTACGGACCCCTGTGGGATTTCTGTTTATCCAGAGCTCAAATATTTTTTCATAGATTAAAAGCTGACCTGTTGTACTAAAGCCCAGGTAACTTCAATTCGTAATAAAGTGCTGAACATTGGCTCCCCAATAGCAAAAAAAAAAAAAGAAGTCCAGGCGCATACATTTAGACGGGGTGACCCCTGCGCGTGACCCCAGACTATCTACGAATCAAAATGCGGCTTTCGTTTTCAAGTTTAGCATTTCTACTTTCATTTTATTTACTTCCGGAAATAGCTGAAGGTCGAGTGACGTCATTTTCTGTGTTGTCAAAAACATACATGTGCCTGGCGAGATTGCATAAATATGTGCTGGCCGTCCTTAGGATATGGGCTTCATTCATTTGTCTTATTCTAGGTATAGCCTAAAGAGTGAAAATGATCTATTTTCATACGGCGACTACGGAGGTTATGATTACAACTATGATTCCTATGAAACAACAGAGAGCACTACAGCTGCCTCTAGCAAAAATGTATCTAAGGAAATAACATGTGACTTGCAAGGTCGTTGGAATGGCTCAGAAACTTACGAGTTGTATTTCGGTGAATGCAAAGGTATGGTCGTGCTGTGTATTAAATAGGTTTCGTTTTGAAATTCTTTTCAATTTAAAATCTGTCCTATGCTCATACACCATTATAGTTACGAATAAATTTTATTTCAGAAACTGCTTGTGATGCCACACGATTTGATGACATAAAAAATGGCAACATAACGGACTATAAAGAATCTTATGGATTTCTTGAGGAAATGAAGCTTGTTTGCGACGCGGGATATCGCCCAAAAGATGGTATAAAATCGGTCGTGTGTACTTCATCGTCAAGCTTTAGCGAATATGTGTTACCAAAATTTGGCTGCGAACGTAAGTAAACATGTCAACTAGTGATGAAGATGTATTGATTTGGTAAAAATGGTAACCACTTCTGTTTTATTTATTTTCTTTATTATTAGTTCATATAAAAACATTGTCATGTGTACACATATCACACTTTTAGTTTTATCTCATGTTTGACGTCGCGGGAGTGTCATAAAGCTATTACATAAAAGTGTAATAAAGCTTTGACGTCGACGTCGTTTACAATATAGAAGACGTTGGTTAAATTGACTTGTATATATTAGTTAAAGAAAGTAGATTTCGAGTTTCGATAGGAAAAACTAACATGACTAAAATGTTATAAAAAGAATGTTACATTTGTGATTTTCCACATTGAATTTATTAAACTCGTTGAATAAAATGGAAATATATATTAAAATTCATAGGTACCCAGGCTTGATATTAAATCATCTGCCCTTGAAAATTTTTTTTCAGTATTTTACAACTTTCAAGGGCAAATAATTCATGACCAAGTTTGGGTACGTATGGTTTATTTAACAAATAATCAAGGCCTTCGAGTTGTTTATCGTCTAATTTACCACGGTTCAGAGTTCAGATGCGTAGGGATTGAACCACGAGGGCGTTAGCCCGAGTGGTTAAATACTGAAGCATCTGAACAAGAAGGCCTTGATTGTTTTCATTCTCACATGCTCATTGATATATTTTAATAGATTGTATACTGGACTTCATTTACGCGAGGAGTAATGTATCGGACGTCATGCGGCAATTTGACGTCATAATTGACGTCATAATGCTCTCTTACCGGTCCGCGCGTCAACCGGTGTTTATCGCAGAATATACAGAGCTTGATTTCCTTATTTGTTTAACTGGAAATCAAACCGAGTCATGTTAGAATTTATTTTATTTTCTGTTTTTGATTTGATTCTCTGTCACATGCACAGATTAAAGAAGAAATTCTGTCTGTAAGAAAATTTTGCCCCATGTCTATTAGACACTGTGGCAATAATCCTTAACTATGAACATGACAAAATGATACAGCAAAGTCCTGATCTTTTACCATGGGCCGAATTTCTTTAAACCTTGTATACTGACTGCAGATAATTGTTAAGGGTAGATTTCTCGGACACACAGAGCACCAAAAACACAGCCTCAGAGCCCACATCAAAAAGAAGCTGTAAAGGATAAGTCTGACACAGAAATATAAATTAAAATGCACAGTTTCCTTGTCTTGATCTCGAATGATCTACCCTTAAAAATGAATTTTTTAGTATTTTCTGATTTTTAAGGTCAGATTATTCAAAATCCAGTTGTCTGTGTATCCGCGTGATATCAGGAAAACTTGAAGTTGTGTGACCCCACACAGCTGTATTAATTCCGCCAATTCATTGTAAAAGATTGCAAACGAAACGTGTGATATCATACATATTTTCATTATTTCGAATTTAAGCCCGTCTGCTTAGCTCAGTAGGTAGGTTTGTCTATGGATCGCGGGGTCGTGAGTTCGATCCTCGGACGGGGCGTATGTTCTCCGTGACTCTTTGATAAACGATATTGTGTCTGAAATCATTAGTCCTCCTCCTCTGATTTATGTGGGGAAGTTGGCAGTTACTTGCGGAGAACGGGTTTGTACTGGTACATAATCTAGGAACACTGGTTAGGTTAACTGCCTGCCGTTACATGACTGAAATACTGTTGAAACACGGCGTTAAACCCAAAACAAACAAACAAAATTTCGAATTTAACAAGTAAAATATATAATAGCGACAAATGACAATAAACGTGTCTTCAAAACGGTGTTACAACAAATTGTAATACTTATTTGAATTATTATAATCGTATTTTATCATGACAACCGTCATTTAATTATGACAATTAGACTTTGATGGTCGTTATTTAATTACAGTCATTTTATTATGTTGACCGTAATTTAATTATGATAACTTTTACTTAAACATTTAGCAATACAGTGTATGGCACCTGCCAGCCCTCGCAACGGTCGACTAAGGCCATCTGGGTTGTATGTTGGCGACACAGCTACATACGAGTGTGAAACAGGTTTTAGATTGATTGGAAATAACAAATGGACATGCCAGCCTAACGGTAATTGGGATCATGAGTGTGTAATATGTGCAAGCGACGGTAAGTAATATATTATGATAAAATGCACTTAGATAAACGGTATTTAACGGAAAATATTTTCTTATGTCTAGGTTTAGGTATGTGTTTTAATGCAGGTCTTAGGCCTGATACTGAAACGTTGAAAATATTTTACGTGAAACAGAAAATTAAACTTAATTTTTACTTCGGAAATATTACATATTCTAAAATAAACTGCAAATCATTACTCTCTGTCTACATTTAATGATAAATTTTAACAGTGGTATGTGTTTGTGATGGGTCACGTATTTCATCAACCTTTAGCAAAAATAGACTCCTATATTTCTTGTTGAGTTCTACTCTTCCAACTGACATACAAGTTTATTCAAGGATACACTTAGGAGTTTTTTGGGTCTTCTTTATTTAAATTCAACCATACTTTCCTCAATCAGATGGCAAAAAATGAATTTAAAAGTTCAAATATCGATGAATTTCCAGGATTAACAGTAAATATTTGACATGTTGTTACAATAACACCTTTCTGAAAAGAACAGCCAGGCTATAAATTTAGTCATGGTATTTCTGGACCATCAGCGTAGCATATGATTTTCTGAATCTCAATAATTATAATGTGGTCACCCAAATCTCTAGAGGGATCGTTAATGGGAGTTATATTGCCTTGTTGTAACCATGATTATATGGTTAATTTGCACCAGATAAATGTAGCGGATTTTGACTGGGTGTCTTGCAGGAAAGGCCTTATTATTTTGTCAATAAGTATTAATAATATGGGATACGAACTGGTCCAAAACTCTTAGAAACCACATCTTACGGTTTAAAAGCGCATCATCCGGTTTAAAAAGCGCAATATGCGGTTTATAAAGCGCAAGATGCGGTGCCTAAAACGCAAGATGCGCAGGAACAGTTTTGAACCGTTTGTGCGTGAAATACTAAACAGCATCATGCGGTTTACCCGGCTTTAACCGGATGCAGTATTGTACGGTAGGGTATTGTTTTTCTATCAACCAATGAGAAAGCTCGTTATTCATTTGAGCGCGATTTGCGAAAGACTGAGAAAAAAACACAAACACACAACAACCAGTGATAACTTAAAGAAATGGACATCGGAAACTTCTTTGGATGAGTTCGGGTTGTAATGGGAGCGATCAATAGATCACTTATTAAATTATTTTTTGTGTATACCAAACTGTAATATATATTTTCATTATATTTCTGGCGAAATTAGGGCTGAGTTGAAACACTAATAAAGTATTTATTTTAAATAATTCACTCAAGCTCTATTGATTAATGTCATATTCGTGTATGTGCGGTTAAGACCGAATAGAAGATGTAAATATATTATCTATGAATAAAGTGAATCATTATTTATCGTCAGACTGTAATATATATTATCATAATATTTAAGTCAAAATTTGGGTTGATTTAAAGCACTTAGATATCTAAATGAAATAATTCCCTCCAGCAGTAGAATCTCAAAACTCTGACCTTGACATTGACCTAGTGACTTACTTTCATATTTTTGAAGGTACCGGCTTCAAATTTGGACCACATGCTTAGTTTTGTGTTTTGAAATGAAATTTGACATTGATTTTGACCTAGTGACCTACTTTCAAATTTCTCAAGCTACAGCCTTCAAATCTGGACCACATGCATGGTTTTGTGTACCGAAATGAACTTTGATCTTGAGAATGACCTAGTGACTTACTTTCACATTTCTGAAGCTACAGGCTTCAAATTTGGACCACATGCATATGTTTGTGTTCTGAATTGAAATTTGACATTGATTTTTACCTAGTGCCTACTTTCACATTTCTCAAGCTGCAACATCCAAATTTGAAGCACATGCATAGTTTTGTATACCGAAATGAACTTTGACCTTCAAATTGATCTTGTGACTTACTTTCACATTTCTCAAGCTTCAGCTTTCAAATTTGGACCACATCCATGGATGAAATTTTACCTTGATTTTGACCTTGAGCTAGTCTTGAAATTTGGAACATTCAAAAATGGCTCAATGGTGGGCGCCAAGATCAATCTGTGATCTCTTGTTTACTAGTAAAATTTTGTAACTATTCAGACTGGCATATTATGAGCCTTTATTATGTTCAAACTGACGCCTTATTAAGATATAGAACGGAAAAATGAAGTAGTCTGATTCGTTTGCAGAAGAATAAAGGAAGTTTCGTCTTTGGGAAAGAGAAATCTAAGGATAAAGATCATAGAGCACATTTTCCTCCTTTTCCCAGAACAGAAATTCACAACTTTGTGAAGTATTTGAGTTGATTCAATTTCGTTGTTTATGAAGGAAATAGCATAAATTTTGGCAGTCGATTTCTTTAAAGAGTGCTCTATAAACCTTTATCACAATTTAGTAACTTTTTATTCTATCACTTTTAATTAAATGAGGAAGAAATTTGAAGTCCCAAAAAATAATTGGCTTCTGTGTAACTCTTTTTTTTTTTTGGTGTGAAAATTTAGAGAAATTTTGTGATACGCTTTGGTAGTTTATGGGACTGCTACACTGCACACAAAATGTTGGCTCATTTGAAATACTGATGAGGGAGTTGAATCTGTTCGAAGATAACATTAGAGTTTTACATTTTAACAGAACCTTGATGCATAACATCTAATTAAAACAGTACCAAGGTATCTTTGTTTTGGTATGCTACTTATCATGCTTTTTCTTTGGAAATGTGGAAGAAAATCATGTTAAAGCAAGGCACCTCTAACTGCTTAGTGTATCCTTAAGAGTAAGATGTCTTAATTATATATATAGAGAGAGAGAGAGAGAGAGAGAGAGAGAGAGAGAATTTGAGGTGAAGGCTTAGTTACTGCAAAATGTATATTTTCAGATTATTCTATAATATACATGTTTTCCTTAGAATTATTCATTTACATACCAAGTTGTTTAGAGTTTAGAACAACTACTGTCCGATTTCTCTGCCTTAAGTTCAATGCGCAGGTATTATGTACATATTCAGATTCATATTGTACGCCCCCTTGCGTTCCTCTCGATGCTGATATAACGTCGATTGGGGACACGTATGAACAAGGCGCGGTTCTAGAGTTCACTTGCAAGTCTGGACAGTACTTTGGAGGATCAAAGAACCGGACCTGTATGAAAAATAAGCAGTGGAGTGGATCGCCAATTGATTGTATAGGTCGGCTTCAGCTGTAATTTCATTTATGAAAACACTTTAGACTAGGTTTATATTTATATCCTGTTTTATGAGAAGCTTATTTTGTACAAATATAATTCATGTAGTATTTTTGCTAAAGTAATGTTTCTCACGTGTGACACAGCGTATTCCGACTGAAATACCCCTATGGGATAATGTTTTGAGTTAATATTGTATACACATCATGAACGTAACGAGCGTAAATAAGATGTACGTTTTTACTGATTTCCAAAATTATTTAAAGAACAAATAATGTACTGTTTTGAAAAAAAAATGAAAAAAAAAAAAAACCGCATACATTTAACTCGGGAATAATTGACTTGATATTATTTATGCTACAGGTACATCACTGTTTGATCCCAATGTTGGTATTGAATTGCTATCGGCATTAAAACAAATTCCTCATGGGAACAAGACACACGACACAAATAAGACAGATGTTATCCTGTCAAAGACTATAAACGTTGGAGCAAGCAGCGGTGTTGATGTGTACTTCCTGGTTGACATATCGAACAGCATAACAGATGACAAATTCAACGCAACGAAACAATTCTTGTCTGCTTTACTTCCAGAGGTATGCATTTCAAATATTTGAATACTAAACGTTTTGTGTTAATGAGTGTATATTTTCATAAATCTGAAGTCTCTTATTGTAATGAAGCTGTTTTAATGAGTTTGTTGATGTTGATTACAACGAAGAGTGTATTGCTCTAGCATTGAATCTGGTTTGTTAGCAGTAAGTTAACCTAAATACGTAAGCAAGACTAGCGAAATGTTTCTGATTCTGTATTCCAAGGACGACTCTGGTCTAATATATGCCGTACCTTCTTAACATACGTATGAGGGAAACAAAATGATATATTCTCTAGCGTTTTAAAACAATATAGCAAAATAAATCATACATGGCACTGAAAGTACACCATAGACAGAAGACATATCTAAACAAAACGATCTTGTCATATCAAAAGTTCTTCATTATTACCATCAATGAAATTAAAGTATTACAAAAATAACTCATTCAGGCCAAATTAGGATAATGTTTTGTAGTTGTCTCCCTTGCAGTACTCGAAACCACATACTTATTTAAAGCACAGCGTATCATATAGAATTGTCAATATTAAATTTCACTTGAATGAAACTGAAGAAAATCACTCACGAAAACTGGTTAGCCATTTTCGATATGAAAACGCCTTTATGTCAATAAATCTATACCAAGCTGATCACACTAAATTGGTAAAGAATATATTCTCAAATAATCATAATTTGCATACCTTAAACACAGTACTTACATCGTGGAAAATAACTTGGTTCAAATTTTGTAAGTCTGAACAGATTTTTCTTCGTTATTTTGGCATTTTGGTTTAATTTTGCGAACAACTTCCCTGTAGAAATTTCAGAGTTAAAGAACACTAAATTTCAGACACAAAACGGTACAAAGAGTTTTTTTTTCATCTACCATGATAAAAAACATATGGTTCTGTTAAATTCCCTTCGAAATGTAACACTTGTCTACAGGTAGGAAAGCATTTTTATTGTTATGATTGTCAGATGATTTTAGTCGCTTCTTACAGTTATTATTTCATTATTATGTTTCTATCTGTTCTCTTCAAAAGTACTTGTAGCTCAGTGGACATATTCCACTAAATGTATACCTACGGCTGCATGACTTTAAGCCTCCATTGTAAAGGTTGTTTTTGCTTTAGATGATGTTTTTTCACGGGAATATTTATGTACCGAACAGACCACCTTGAATAAATTAATTGTTTCAGCTTGGCATAAATAATGCAGAGTCTGGTACTCGCCTTGCCCTTGCTTACTTCGCCGAGAATACATTTACAGTATTCAACCAGCACAACATTGGCGGGGACGATGACCGTCTTTTTAAGTCGTTCGAAGAAGCACAGCAAGAAATTGCTGCATCTTCCTCAGATATTACAGAAATACGAAAGAAAACAAGTAATGCATGTCTTAATCTTTCAAAGTAGTTATCAAAACAAATAATTATCTGAACTTAACAACATTTATAGTTCACACTGTTCTTAGCGTAGCTTTTTAGAAGAGATATCTGTTTAAATCATCTAGAACTTTACACAGCACAAATATGTTAGAAAGAATTAGCAGACGTTTAAAATTTGAAAACATTTGTTTCATCCTTCCTGGAATTATGATCCTGCTTATTGATTTATGAAGTGGGTTTTCTGGGGTTCTTTTTTCAGAACTTGGGACTGCAATAACTACCGCTCTTGATAACATCACCATTGATATTGAAACTAAGACAGCAATGTTTCAAAGAGGGGAGCCAAATGTAAGACAAGCTCAGCAAGTGCTTATTATAATCAGTGACGGTATGTCATACATTTTGCTATACAGTGAATCCCATTTTAGAATTCAGTCTTGATTGTTGCCTTATAAAAGCAATTTTAATTTGTAATGTGCGAATTCCTTCTAATCAAAGCATTAACGAAATCTAAAGAATATCTATATTCAAAATATCAAATATAACTTATAAAAGTGTTATTCATTTGTCTGATATAATTTTGATTGTTGTTACTTTTATGAATTGGCATACCAGATTTACAGAAAAGAACATTTTTATCGCCCCCTCTAGAATATGTCACATAAAAAATCGAAGTATAATAAAATTGCAAAATCTGCTGTTTACAAGAGAAACATACTTGAACATCTTGTATTGTTTTACTTGTAAGTGTATCAAGGTGGTGACAATTTTATGCTATATGAAGCGTGACTGCAGCTCGTAGAGGTCTTATTCAGATATTGCAAATAATTGGTCGTCTGCTACATACTGGCCAAATCGAATCAGAAAGATTAAAACATGTCATATTTTGTCTGCTTTATCGAACGAGAATTTTAAATCAGCTTACAGAAATTCTTGCAAAGGTTCTATGAAATAAATAATGAAATATAGAAAAAGCGATGCAAAACATACTAGTAATGGATAATGTGACTGGTTTAAGGGTTTGTATACTTCCATGAACGTTGCATATGAAACAGTTATATATTTAAATTACCTGTACCCTAAACTACACATCTAAAGTCTACAGTAGAGGAAATTAGGTGCCCTCCAGTAGGGGACTTTGTATTGCATGGCAATACTTCATTCACTTGTTATTATTGGGACTTTGATGAAGATTATTGAAGCGATGCTCCCTCATATTTGCGGCTTCGGCTCATGCTTGCTGGATCCTTTTGATATTTATATAATTCTATTGGTCCGGGTTGCAGAAATAGCTGATGATTTAAATATGTAGTGCTGAACCTTGGTTTGCAATGGAGATTGTGAATGGAACATTGTTAGGTTTCAAGACTGAGGTAGCAGTTTAAGGCCATATAGAAATTTGGTTTGAAATAGATTTTTCTGGTCCTTCGGGATCATTGATATCAACTCATTTAGATTTGAAAATTGAATACTGCTTAAGCCGGTGCTAGGGGGGCGTGGGCAGTGTTGCATTTTCCATTACTGCTCATGAACAGACTCAATCAAACCGAATCTGCAATTTTCACTGATTGTATTGTTCTCGGTGCTTCCGAGGGATCTACTTTCTAGATTATATTTAATAAATTAAACAAAATATTAGTATCATTTCTATACATTTCTATATTCACAGTCATGCTTTACAAAATAAAGCAATTCAAGTAGCATTCAATAAATAATTTCCGTACCGCTTTATGAATTTCAGGCAAGTATTTATGTTATCAAGTACCCAAGTTATCATAAAAGGAACACAACATTTTTCCGATAGGATATTTACATCATGTAGACATTACTTTTCCTCATCGTAGAGACTAGGTACATTTCTCCTAAATGTACATATATTTCATACAATGTATACATGTATCCATAATTATTAATGGCGTAGTCTGAGAATTTGATTAATTCTTATACTTTTTCTACACTGCAGGCCAGTTCACGTCTATGGGTGATCCTTCTAGAGCAGCAAATCATTTGAAAGAGAAGTTAGAGGTTGAAATCTATTCTATTGCTGTTGGTACACAAGATGCAAACAAGCATGGATTTAGAGTGATGGAAAAACTTGCGTCCCATATTGAGAACGAGCGGCACTTCTTTCAGATTAATGGTGACGACTCAGACTTGGCGGAGGTAACGAACCAGATGATAAATACAGGTAGGCAAATCGTTCGTTAACCATATTTTAATGCACTTATATATTTGAAATATCTTATGACATCTTCGAAAACGATATATTTGTATTTTATTCATTATTGTATTTTCGGTGTGAGCTCAATCTTAAATTCTTATATAACTGAAATTCTCTGATCAATTTTGTTTTATTTAATGCAAGATTCATCTTTAAAAGTTTGTCTGGGCCTGATAAATATATGTAATGAGATCCTTGGGAACATAATAATTATGTTAAAATGTTGTGAATATTTCAGAAAAGTTATAAGTATTGTACAGGCAAAAACCCTACATTTTAAGCATTTTATTTTAGATAATTGAAGATATTTTAAAAAATGAAAGAAGATCGTTCTAACACGCATTGATACCTTCAGACGGATATATAACATTAACTTATATCTTCCAAAACAAAGTGATCTTGTTCTGACTTTAAATGTGCAAATAGGAGATACACTACCGACATTCGTAAGCCAATTGATCTGCTTCCTTACAACAACAAAGAAAGAAACGTTTCTCTCGAACAGATTGAAAAACAGTAAAAACACCAACAACAAAACGTGTAATTAATAACATTCAGAAGGAATGTTTCATCATACATTTTAAGAAATGATCTCTATCAAGTGAAGACAGAAGTATAAGACACAAAAAGCCTTTTGCGACAAAAAACATGTTTTTCTATATTTGTTCTTTACATTGCCATTGAAAAAGTATTGTTTTTAATGTTTGCGATGGTTTATGGTTTCAATACCCGTTTTCTTTCGCACCGCTTCATTAGAACTCTAAGACATGCAATTCCTGTCTTTGAAAATGTTTTAGCTTTATGTCGTACAATAGCAATACCGTCTGTCTGTTCATATTATGCAATAGAAATTGAATTAAATAAAGATCTCCACATCTGTTCATTAACCGAAGACGTACGTCGTAAACAAAATCCATTCAGCAAATATCAACAATCCGAGTTACTAGTATCGAAATGATTTTGATACTAGCTATGTAAAGCTTTAAACATGAATATGCCAATCTTGCAATTAATTAATGACTTGTTCACTTTTCAAGAGAATTTGGACATATCTTGTGGAATGACCAAACCACAATTAACACTAATATCTGACAATGAAGCAAGGTATGAAGAAGATGCAAAGAGATACGCTTGGCCTTGGATGGCAGAGCTAAGAACGGAGGTAAACAAATGTTTATTATCAGAAATACGTAACGAATATGGACTGAAAGTATAAATACGAGCAGTATTATTACACAGAAGTTTTACTTTCTTTGTTGCTAAACTTAGATATACTGTTGTATAATGTGATCACAGGCCTTGCTCAACACAATATGATATAACGTATTAAATATTAGAATCTGTATCAGGTTAATTCCAACAGCAGATAGTAGGCTTAAATTCAAACACTTCGACGAAAAAATGGCAATTACTTGCGGACGTTCATTTGTTGCTTTATTTACTGAGCATGAAAACACACTGTTATGAAAATATAGTTCGTAGAACATAACAAACTCTACTCTACATATCTGTAATCAATTACAGCGTCGTACCATGAACGAGTCATGTTTTAATTGCGCACGTTAATTTAGATGATTAACCATATACTCACCATCTGTTATATAAGACTGCGATCTAATATTTTGTGCATCCATCTTTCTTAACCTAACATGACGGCATCGTGTTGATATCATGGAACACAGTCTATGTATATAATATAATGACAGGTATCCCTGTATACTCTGTAGTTGGATTTTACCGAGGCTATTTTGATGGTGTGTTTGATCAAAGGATAGACCTTTTTAGTTTGTCTGAGATCGAATGCATAAATCATATTGCAATTTTGAGACTACAGTTTCAGGTGGCTCAGCAAACAAGTGATGGTAAATTGAATACTTAGCATAGTCTTGGTCTTAATTTCAGATATGTAACGTTGATGAATACGGGTGTAGAAAATACAATCATTCTGTTAACTGTCAAGAGTAAACAAGCTTTAGTTAAAGGTCCATTACTAAGGGAAAGTGAGTTGGCAATTTTTTTCATAGCCAGTGCATAGACTTCTGCAAGACACTAAATAATGAAGATTGGCAGGTCAAAATTTACAGAAGGTCTTTGGAACTCAAAGAAATGTATGTGTATTATGTTGAAATTTCAATGAATCGACAGAATGATCCCCCAGGTCTTTTTAACTTTCTTCATACTTCATAGAAAAATAATTGTACATATACTGCGATTTATTTCGAATTTCTACATGCCAACTTTCATTTTCCAATAAAATGAAATAGTTTCTGTGCTTTTTAAAAGAAATTAAAATGTTCACTTTCCTTAGTATTGGACCTTTAAATATAAGATCTTAATACAACGCACTTATCGGTGATTATTGGGAAAATCGTTTAACGACTTGACATGTCAGAAATCTGTGTGAAGATAATGTGAGGAAAATAACAGAACATTTATATAATAGAAATATACTACAAATAGTTCTAGATGGATCAATAGCAACATGATTTTTACTTTTATTTTCTTAAACGAATGTAATTTCAGAATAGCCATGTATGTGGAGGATCCTTGATTAAAGACAACTGGATTTTAACAGCTGCACATTGTTTCTCAGGAAAGAAAGTTTCCAAAGTTCATTTGAGTGAGTAAATTTTGCTAAAAAACAATGAGAATAATAAATGGGTTATCAAGTTCAATCAGCGTAGAAAGCTTAAAACCTTTACCAGATAACAGCAGCGTGTCTTATCAAATACCCCTCTAATATTTCGAAATAAATTATAGTAGTTTATGTAAAATAAATGATGATTTTTATAAATGATCTAATATAACATAATTTTATCAGGTTTTTGTAATAAATAATACGCATAATTTTGATAAGGCATGAAGGCCAGACAAAATATTTGGTTTTGGTCTTGTTTAATGAAACGAATTATTCATTTTACGCCCTTGGTAAGAAGAGCTAAGTGTTAAATGTACAATAAATAATGTGTGTCTATATATTCTATAAGCCCGCCCGCTTAGCTCAGTAGGTAGAGTGTTGGTCTACGGATCACGGGGTCGTGAGTTCGATCCTCGGACGGGGCGTATGTTCTCTGTGGCTATTTGATAAACGACATTGTGTCTAAAAACATTAATCCTCCACACTGGCACCAGATCAGAAAGAAAATGCCTCCGTACGTGTTATACCCTACCCCTAGGTATTCTATAAGAACCATGGTCATGAACGGGAAAATATACTTACCCGTTTCAATCGCGCATTTCATACCTAAAACACGCAGTTCGGTAAATGTGTACTATGGATATCAAACAAGTGGTAATTTATCCTCCGTTGTGTACCGGTCACTTCTTTTCAATACATTTTATCTTAGAAAACCAACGCGTAGTTTATAGTTATTTCAACGTTACACAAAAAAATTGCTTGAACTTTCCTGGTGAAGTTCCGTTCTAGATTACAAAACCATTCTGATTGGCTGTTGTGAAAATGTATGTCAATCGTCATTTTACTACACGTGTTCGCTAAAATGTGAAAATGCAGCATAAATGTGCAAAATGAATAAAATGAACAGAACAAATGCAGACCAATGTACGATTTCAAATTAAAGATCATATACAAGATAAATTTCATTCATCATTTCGAGTTCTAGTGTAAAATTGTGATTTTTTTAAATGCTGTTTTTTGTTTGTTTACATTCCGCCAAACATGTGCACATTGCCGTGACCTCTAGACCGGATGTTCATTAGGGAAGGTCAAGCATGTTTTTTATGTAACGTTAACGAAAGCATAAAATATGTTAAAAATCTCAGCAATATGGAATATTGAGACAATGTGACTGGTGCACGATGGAAGATAAATTATCGCTTGTTCAATATACTAGGTACCCATTCACCGAACTGCGCGTTTAAGTTGAGAAATGTACGATTGAAACGGGTTAGTGCACTTTCCCGGTCATGACCATAGTTCTTATAGAATACATAGGGATAGGGTAAAACACGTACGGAGGCATTTTCTTTCTGATCTGGTGCCAGTGATCCTCCACCTCTGATTCATGGGGGTGGGGAAGTTGACAGTTACTGGTGTTTGATTGAATTGTTAATATCAAAACGAAATCGTAAATTAACAATTCGTCTACCTTCATGATTCTATTTGAAATTTCAGTGTTTTATTTATCCGAAGCAGTGTGGATTGATATGAATTGATTTCATGTGTCAAGTATTACGCTACGGACACAGTTCCACATCGTCACCTTAGCACAGTAACGGTCTAAACCAAATTTTACATTTTTTATACATTTTTGGCTTACAAATAGACATATATATCAACTGAAAAAGTATTGGATATTACGTCCAATTATGGCTTTGATAAAATTGAAAAATGGTTTATCTTTACATAAATATTTGTTTAGTGCAAAAAACGCTTACTGGGTTTTTGCTCCAAAAAAAAATAGATATCGTTTTATATCTATTGCTTCAATAATTGGTTAAGTGCACTTATTTAGTTAAATAATTTAACATTTTAGGGAATATCAGACAGTTAATATATTATTAATAGTTTTCACAGTTTTAGCATTTCACATTTTAAGACAATAACTAATTGGGGATATAATTTTGATCAAAATAAATGTCAGAGTTATGAGACCCCTCTCACCTAGTTTTATAACCCTGAAGACACATGTGAAATTTCAAATCAATGTCTGCACTAGTTTTGGAGAACTTTTTGCATGCAAAACTTTAACAAAGATCTTCGAAGTCCAAAAGGGGGCATAATATGGCCGAAAAACATGTTATAGTTACGGGACTCGACCCAGAGAGGTTGGTAATTGACAAAGAAAAAGAAAAATACGTTTCTAAGCTATATGCCTTTAAATGATAGCTATACGTATTTGCATGCTAAACTTTAACCAAAGTGTGACGCCGAAGCCAGGGTGAGTAGAATAGCTCGGACTATTTTTCAAAAAGTCAAGGTAAAAATAGTTATACAGGAATGTTTATATTTGCTATGAGCAAATATAAAATAATTTTTATATAAAGACAATAGTCTATTATTGGACAAATAAAGTTAATAATGTGCAAAATGTAGATAAGGGATCTTAACTTATTTCTGCAAGAAAAAATTCGGTGACAGATTCTGCTATGTACATATTTTGAATATAACCTTTTTCTTCATACAGTCTTTAATAAATGTCAATCAACATAATTATTAAACACTCTTCAATGTACACAGAAATATTAATTGAATGACTTATAAATTTTCGTTAAAACATCAATTGTTTTGCTTGTCCTGAAAAGTTGGAGTTAACACTTTACTGTGCCAATGTGGCGACATATTGGGAAGTCTGTAACTTTCAAATTATCGAGATTTAAAGTCCATCCCTGGCTCCGTGAAACAGTTTAAGTACGATGTAGGGAATAAAAATGCCTCTCAGAGATTGTCTGCAAGTTTATTCTACGGTGCCCCTAAAGTGACATGTTACACACATTTTTTCCAATTAGGTAATGTGAGACTTTTTTTTATTTCGTTTAAACGAAATGATTTCGTTTAAACGAAATAAGTTATTTCGTTTAAACGAAATAAAAAAAAGTCTCACATTACCTTATTGGAAAAAATGTGTGTAACATGTCACTTTAGGGGCACCGTATTATTCCTTATGCAGTTTACTTAAACACAATAAAGTCCCATAACGTTACACTGTAAAGAATGCATTGACAGTACAAAATAACGGGTTAGGTCAAATTGGTCGTGTAATTATTTGAAAATTGAAAATAGAATTCATACCGTTGATGTTTTTCAAGATAATAAAGAATACAGATTTAAACCATATTGACAGAGGCGTCAAATTTAATTTTCGTTTTCTTGCTGCCATCTAAAACAAACATATTTTGACTGGCCTCAATACCATAGTGATATTTGTTTTAGTTTTGTTAAAATATGAATAAAGTTTTTGTAATGTGTCACTATTGTAGAAACAAATTCATTTTAAACATTAATTTTGTAATCGTTCTTCGAACATGATCCTGATGTTATTTGTTTTGTTTTTGTTTTTGTTGTTGTTGTTTTCAAAATATTGCTCGGTATATTAGGTCTTATATGTAATGTAATAAAATAGTCTTTTCTGTTTTTACATGTTTTTATAATCATAATCAAATCATTTAGCAGATGAGACTTCTAAACTACTAATGGTTGAATGTTGATTTGTGCTTTTGAAGTTACACGTTTATTGCACTAAGTTGGCTAGGTAGTATAGTGTTAAGAGCGTATTAAAATACTGATTCGCAGGTAGCTTGCTAAAATCAAGTTAATAACGCAGTTTCACCGTCATCTAAAGTCCTTGGACTGATTGTACCTGTTGCTGTCAAAAATATTGTTTTGGGAAGGCTTTCATTTTTTAGAACTTTTTCAAAAAAGTATTTAGTAGTATTTGTGAAAACTGTAGAATCGCTAAGACTTAAGAATACGTAATGGTCTTTTCTTCAGGAAAGCTAGAACTAAACCAGAATACTGATTACGACGATTATAATATACAACAAAAGAACATTTACATACATGAACAATACCAAGAAGATGTGCACCCAAAGAACCTGTATGATATTGCTCTAGTCAAACTCGAAGAACAGATAACTTTCACTCCAGAAGTGCTGCCTGTCTGCTTATGGAACGAGGAAATTAAAAGTAATGTTGCATTTGATTATCACATCAGTAACCATTCATTAAATAGATACACACATAGATATTAGATCATATGTGTATTCCTTAAGAATTCTCCTGTATACAGCTGTTATTGGAAATCAATTTCACTTTATATGAAACGGTGCCCTAATGTTCTCTTATGTGTTGCTTGTTCGTTTTTTTTCTATGTTATTCAGTTGATCGTAGTTGTGTGTTTATCTTTGGTACTTGAGTGTCTGCGCTATTGTGCTATTGTGGTTTACGTTGTAGTATGACTGTTTTTTAAGAACATGGCATTTCCTTGTATATTCGTCCTTGTTCAACTTTTCCCTTCGGGTTCCTTCCTCCCCCCCCCCCCCCCCCCACCCCCCCACACACACACACGCCATTTTGCTCCTTACCATTTCCTTCCGCTCCATCTATTTAGCATAAATTAATATGTACTTGTTGGATGTTTAAAGCAACCCGTCTGAAATATTTTTCCATTACAGCTTCTTTTTGTTGTGGGCCTACTATGCAAATGGGTGGCTCTGGGGCTGTGCTTTTGGGGCTCTGTGCTTCCGAGAAATCTACCCTTACCTATTATCTTTTCATGAAATGATTCGGTTTATATCGTGTCGTAAGAGCATATTCAGCCTCTAGTTTACTGTGACCTTAAACACTTAATAGTGTTCCTTATAGGTAAACATTTCCGATAAGTAATTATTTTGGTATTCAACTTTAATATTTTATAGATATGACCGATTGTTTTGACAACCACTACGGATATTGGGAGAGTAAAACTAAGTATAAAATGAAATGGCGATTTTAATGGTTAAAAAACAAAATATGACTGAAAATGCTTTGACCTGAAGCTGTCAATTTCTATATGATGAAAGCCTGAACACTGCCATATTTTGTGTCAATAGGTCGAAGGTCACAACAAAAACAAGAAACTGAATATAGCCAATTTTATTGCGTAATCTTATATGAAATACAAGAAAATATCTGTGAAATGAAAATCTGCCGGACACTTTAATTATAATTAAAACTTCGTATTGGTCTGGTTATGTTTATATTCCTACCGCCATTGGTTGATCGCCAGTATTGGGATTTTCTGAACGTTGCAAAGAATACAAATGTTAAATTTGTACATTTCGAATACAAACCTATAGTGGCGTACAGATGTACCAGAAATTTAAGCGGCTACTTAGTAAGTTCTGACTTCAAGTTGAGCACTGAAACATACATCACGCAGACGTGTAACAGGAAGAGATGTTTCACTTTCTAAGTATCAACTAGCAGTACTATTACAGGAGAAACATTTTCTTTATGATATGATACAAGCTGTCAATCTAAAGATGTTGTATATTTTTGAACGTGTAAAAGATCCAACATGCAATATGTTAGACAGACTATGTACTACATATTCACATTGAAACTTAACTAAAGAAATGCATATTCTCCATAAAAAATCGGATTTCGATAAAATGTTCTAGTAAATTTAAAGTTAAGAAAAGGATCTGTTTTTGACTGACGGATGAACAAAGACAGATAAACTGACTAAGACTGAGATAACGAACTGTATATTCGACATATTATTTTCTATGTCCAGTGTTTCAGGAAAACATTGTCTGATACTTTTAAAGTTGTGACATAATCCACCATTAATGACTGAAAGGAGGACAGACGGACGGACAAACAGGGAAAATAAAATAATGTGTATGTTTTCTACATTGTCATGTACCAATTTACCAAACTACAGGCACATTTATCTTGTAACAGAGTCTACATTCTTGTTGCACTAGCAATCGCGTTTGTTGCGATAGAAATAGTAAAAGGGTGTGCATTTTCAGTGTTCCCGTCTATCTATATATCAATATTCATGAAAAAAAAGTCTTGTACTTTTATAGTTTCGCAGGATGCCACTTTTCCACCTTTTGCCTTTTTGGTACTTTCTGCAGTCATAGGATAGCAACAAAAGAAAAAAAAAAACGTAACCTCCATATTGCCACCTATCCAATGTACAAAGTTATCACAGGCTCCTACTTTGTATGAATACTCACAGACGGACAGACGGGAGCAAAACGTATGTCCCCTCCGTTTGAACACTGTAAAGGTACTAACAAACAAATAATGGTCAATATGTAGAATATCAGTACTAGACCATGTAGTATGAGAGTGTTTTCAAATGATATATATGAAATATATGATATATTTTGCTTAAAATGCAAACTGATTTGGCATGTTTATCTATTTCAGATGAAACTGTTAATATGGAGTACAAGGCGTTCTTTAAAAGTGAAGAACGTTACGGCGTTGTTACAGGCTGGGGAAAAGGCAATACAAAAGAAGACTTGGCAGATACGCTTAAACAAATGCAAATGGAAATTAAAACCCACAACGCGTGTATAGCAAACCTTAGGAAGGATCAAAAGCAAGATGTTGATGGGAGTCTGATGTTTTGTGCTGGAGGAAAAGGTAGAGTTTACTAAGTTCGCAGCCTTTGTCAGTTGTTCGTTCTGTTTCTTATAGTGGTTACTGGTTTAATAGTAATACATGTATAATGTTTACTCCTGCTCTTGCTACACTGCTAGAGATATAAACAGTTTTTTGTCACGTTCGAATCAAAATCAGTTGTTATACGTACATTAAACTATGAAATTCCCTAGCGGCACCAAAGAAAGACAATCAGTTAATTTGGAGATTATTGGAATAACACGAATTGTGACTTATATAATGTCGTCCAGAACATAAACTAAATTGATGTTTTTTCGTCACCAATACAGTGAACGAATTTGAGCGAGCAAATGATTTTATTATTTATTATGCTAATTGTAAAACACAAACTAGGCGGAACCTTTGTAAGAGCATTTATATTTAGAAATTTTATCTATAAGAAGATCCATTTTAAGCTCCAAGGGCAGTAAACTAACTAATACCATCTTAGGTTTGATCGAATATGTTCATTAGATGCCAACCACCCCACTTCGCACTACCCCAGTCCCATCCCAAACCTTTCCCCAAATCCCCACGCACTGGTTTAATCTTAATTATATTATAGAGAAAAATATTATTCTAAAAGAACAGAAAATATAACAACAATGTACGGGGAAGCCGCCACACGGAACTTAAACACCGTTGTTATGATATTTTCTGTAATCTATACGAACATCTGTTGGAAGAAAATAATCCAACTAAGCTATAGGTAATAGCATGGGCATCGCCACCTACGCCCTCTAGTACAGGCTTAAGCGGATTTTTATTATTTGAACGTTTCAAATGGAATCTGTGATCCTAAAGGACAGGCTAATATAACAATACTGAATCCAGTTTACGGGCGCTACACAACCTATGAACAGGGCTTAATGTGTAAATAAATTCTTTAAGAGGATCCTTTGAAAGCATAGAAGGCAACCAAGCAAACCAAAAGCATACTAAATTGCTAGAACATGAAGAGAAATGACATGTGCAGTACGCTCATGCGCCCTAGCACAGGCTGAATAAGTCTTTTATTATTTAGAAAGAATGTCCCAATGATTCTAAAGAATCAAAAATTACATTGAAGAACGGGAAGACCTAGCATAGCGTTGAGAACTCTAATGTGAAAGCTTTAATGTACTTATATAAAAGAGTCCAACTCGTGCACATGTAAAGTCGTGCAAACGAATTTACTTCTTAAACATGCTTGAAGTTACGTATAATTATAAAAGATTTACTTCTTTCAAACGCTAACATGTATAGAATCAAACAAATCCTTAATATCTTCAATTTGCTTCCTTAATACATAATAATCAGACACACATGATTTTTTATTTTCATTTATTTGATATTCCTGAACAAATTGTTTTCGTAAGAAAATTGTCATTTTCTACATCATTTGACAGACAGTCACCTTACTGGAAGAAAACATCTCCCGTATTGATTTTAATGTTATAATTTCATAACGAAGTTTTATTTTATTATACGAATTCTATAATCTTCATGTCAGCTCAGCGAAGGTTATATTTTTGACGCGGAATTATATCATTACGTCAGTCTGCACGACACAATATACGCTTCATTCATTGATATTGTAATGCGAACAATAAATTAATCAAATTAATCCTTAATGGTATCAATTTAAGTTCAAAATGCAATACTTCATTTTTTCAGAGACGATCAATGGTGAAGATAAGATAATTGACTCGTGTGAAGGAGATAGTGGTGGACCGTTTGTCGTCAGACATCCTCTAAATGAAAATAAATACATTCAAATTGGTATGTAGGCCTGAACAAAAGCACTGCCAAGGTTTTATCTTTTTTAACATGCCTAGAATACATTTGTTCGAAATCTTAACTTCGAGATAACATAGTATTCTTCATGAAAATACGTTAATCCTTAGTTTATTTATTTTGATACCATGCTATTATCAAAATACACAATGTGTGGGGTACATTTTATACGAAGATTTGACATAAGGTACTAAGAAGCTGTTACAAGGCACACACCTTTCTGGATAATTCAATATAATTATAAATCTAATTCAAATATTTAAACCAATAACTATCTTTTAATGATTTCAATGCGTAAAATAACAATTATGTCTACCGTTGTAGGAATCGTGTCATTTGGTTTTGGTTGTAAAGAGGAGGGGAAGTTTGGATTCTACACAAAACTTACAGAAGAACTGCTCACATGGATAGATGATACGATTAAGAATGCGGAACAGAAGAAGTAGTGATCAAATAAACTGTTCATATTTCGATGTGAGACCCCTTTAGTCAATGCGCAAAGCTTAATGTTTAAAGGCTAACAAAACAAACACTGTTATAAGTGTTCCATTTGAACAAACAAATCAGCTTTTATTGACTTGAAACAAGATGTCAAATGTATGATTCTTATTTTTGTTCAGATTGTTCAGTGTATAAGTTCAGCTGTAGATACATTAATTTGCTTTTTTTTGTCATAATAAATGAAATACCGGACCTATACGCTAAAAGTATATAACAAAACAGATCCAAATAATTTATATAAAATTCGTATATATCTAACAAAGGATGCTACAGAAATACTTTTTTTATTCACTTGTTCTTTCGCATTTGGACTTTTGTAATGTTATACTGTATGGTACAGCAGAAAGTGAAATAAGCAAAATACAATGTACTCAACCTTAGGGAATTTCACAGTTCTAAGCAAGTCCTTTACAACCACCTGCATTGGTAACCGATCAAAGACAGGATCAGATTCAAATGAACCCCTTTCATGTACAGCTGCTCTGTTGGAAATGCACCAATTTATTTGACTCATCTTTTATCTCCATATTATCCTAACAAGACAAGTTTGAGATCTTCGGGTACTACAGAGGGGTGCTATGTTTTTCCATTCAACAAAAGGAAGTGTGTTTTTTCTGACAGAAGTTTTAGTACTGTACGTCCGAAACTGTGGAATGATATATCTTTAAGTATTAGGCAGTCTAAATCCTTAGAAGTCTGTAAGAAGAATCTGAAAACATTATATGTTAGAGATTTTTATATATATTGTTTTAGGACACAACGTTCAGGTATTGTGGTTTGCTTTATGTCAGTTATGTTTTTGTTGTTTTCCTTAAATGTGAATCTGGATTTATGTACATATTTTTAGTAATATGAATATTTTCATAAGCTCGCCTGAGAACGAAGTGCTCGTGATGAGCTATTGTGATCATTAACTGCCCGTCGTCCGTCTGTCCGTCCGTCTACACTTATCTTCAAACATTTTTGTGGAAATTATTGCAACTTTGCCAGGATGTTCCTTAGGGAGTCTTTTTCCAACATTTTTCAAACGGTACCACAAAGGGGCCGTCAGTGCTAACAATAGAGATATCTTCAAAAGACATCTTCTCCTAAACCGCTTATCCGATTTTAAAATTTCACACAAATGGTCCTTTATGGACCCTCTACCCAGTTTGTTCAAATTATTCCGATTCGTCAAAAACATGGCCACCAGGGGACGTAATCAATTTTCCCTTTTTGTATATAGGGGAAACTTCAAAAAATTTCTTGTATGGAACTGCTGGTCCAATTTTAAAATAATTCACACAAATGGTCATTGTGTGACCCTCTACCAAGATTGTTGATAAAACAATTCCGATTCATATAAAAGAACATGGCCTACAGGGGACAAGGTCACTTTTCCCAATATGTAATTTGTTGAAATTTTAAAAGTCTTCTTGTATGAAACTGCTAGCCAGATTTTGAAATATTTTACACAAATGGTCCTTGTATGGCTCTCTTCCAAGGTTGTTCAAATCATTCGTAAAGAACATAGCCGCCAGAGGGCGTGGTCACTTTTCCCTATATGTATATAGTAGAAACTTTAAAATTCTTCTTGAATGAAAGTGCTGGCAAGATGTTATTATAATAAGTTCACACAAATTGTCCTTGTGTGATCCGCTACCAAGATTGTTCGAATAATTCAGATGTATCAAAAAACATGGCTGCCAGGGGGCGTGGTCACTTTTCCCTATATGTATTTAGTGGAAACTAATTCTTGTCTGAAATAGCAGGCCCAATCTTAAAATAATTTGACACAAATGTTCCTTGGGTGAACATTTACGAAAATTTTTCAAAATATTCAGATTCGTAAAAGAACATGGCTGCCAAGGGGCGTTGTCTTTTTTCCCTATATTTATATAACGAAATCTTCTTGTCAGAAACTGATGGCCTAATTGAAAAAAATAAATTTTGAAACTTTCAAAATATTCTTATTTGACATTGTCTTTTAGTATTCTTATGTCATCATTCCCAACATTTTATCCCCCATTTTCTAACACATACACACGCACGAGCGCACACAGGCACGCACGCACGTACGCCCACACGAACGAACGCACGCACGCACACACACACACTTTACCCGCACTTAATTGTTTAGTAGAAACTTTTATGATGTTCTTGTAAGAAAACACTGGCACTAATTCAAAATAATTTCACTGACAATTTTCCATGTATAACCATCTACCAAAAATGTTCAAGCAAGTGGTGTTACTCATGTGAGCGATCTAGGGCCATCATGACCCTCTTGCATCATATGGTTATGAGAATGTATCTTAATGCCATGCTTTGGTTTTAAAACGTGCTGTACAATATCATTGAATATTATATACCCTTCTCAAGTGCGCTCATTTGATTGGTCGAAATAAGTGCACGCGCGGGTCCGCAAAAAGCGGTATTGACCCGCAAGAGTGATAATGACTCTTGTGATATCACATTTTCTTATATTTGAAAAATAAGAGCCAGTCAAATGAATGCATTTGAAAAGGGCATATAATATAACAATTACAGACTTATGTTTCGGTCAATAGGTGTTTTTATGGACCTGTAAAAATGATATTGACCGAGGACTGCATCCTCGGTCAATATCATGTTTTGCAGGTCCATAAAAACACATATTGATCGAAACATAAGTCAATAACTGTATAATATATACTTGTATAAAATGGCTGTTTAATCAAATAAAAGTGTTTCAGTTTCAGTTTCAGTATATGCTACGTATATCGAAACCCCGCGTGCCTGGACAAATCATCGTTACGTGTATAGATGTATCTAATACGTCTTTCTAGGTATATTGCCGTTTCATTACGTTTTAAAAACGTAGTAATACCTAGCCTTTGATACCTGGCAGTGTAACTAAGTCTTTACCGTTTAATAAGGTTTTAGTTTGTTTTGGGTTTAACGCCATTTTTCAACAGTATTTCAGTTATGTAACGGCGGGCAGTTAACCTAACCAGTGTTCCTGGATTCTGTACCAGTACAAACCTGTTCTCCGCAAGTAACTGCCAACTTCTCTACATGAATTATCAGAGGTGGAGGACGAAAGATTTCAGACACAGTGTCTTTTATCAAATCGTCACGGAGAACATACGCCTCGCCCGGAGATCGAACTCGCGACCGCGCGATCCGTAGACTAAATAAGGCATCGGTTCCGTTTGCCAAATCAGTTTGATAGAACATCGAATAATATATATATATATTTAGATCCGATTGCCAGAGAACTTTAAGAGCTTGCTGGCGATGGCCAATTTTATCAAATCTGTATAGTGGTTCATAACCATATTGCACTAAGTGTATGTAAAACGTACTGGCTCCTGGTTTGTCATGTATATGTAGTATGAGCAATAAATGTATATGTATTTACCCCGTTGTCTGGCAGTTGAAGATATGTTCAATATGCAACAGTTTTAAATAAGACGTCATTTTGTCCCCGTTTGCAAGACCAGTTTTAGAAATCAAGGTTAAGTTGTGACATTAATGGTTCAGCAGCAACAACGTTTTAATGATTCTGGTAACGGACTCGTGTCTTTGTTAGCAAAAGCTGGTAGTACTAAAACAAGTAAACAAGCTAGTATCATACAAGAAAGATGCTTGCTTTTCTGGTATTCCGCCCTTTATATGATATGTAATTAAATTAATACGGAGGTTAGAGATGGTACATACCCAAGAAAATCTAAGGGAAACAACTCTGAAGAAGCCAACATAAAACGTGGGTCAAAAGTGAAAGGAAAACTAAACAGGTCTTTTTCCCAACAACTGAACAGGCAGACAAAATATGACCTACAGTTGTTTAAAAATCTTTGTATTCGATATACAACATGCACACTTTTTTCATGGATTACACCGACATTTATTTTATAAGTTGTAGTGAGGCCCTACTAGAAAGTTTATTAGTGCACCAAAATGAAGTAAATTAATGCATAAATTCCTTTAAAGAAATTCTACGACATTAAGAAACTTTACCTCATATATATTAAGTTTAACGTTACAGCCAAAGTTAGTTTTTGTTCTCAATGATACATTGTTTTCCATTTTGCTTCAGATCATTTTTATAAATATCAAATATTTCAAGTCTTACATGGAAAGGGGGAAAATCAATATGTTTTAATAATAGTAAATTGGTGCACGTAGCTTTAATTTCACACTGAAAAAAACTCTGCAAAGATTAATTTAAATTTACCATCTCTACTATCATAAGATATAGATGTTGTTACGTCTAAGAGTAACTTAAAATACTAAAGGTAACAGAAAACAAACTAGCAACTATTAACAGTAACAAAATTTATTTCTAAAAGAAACAATTCAAATAGCTTAAATATATCAACTAGCCCAGTTCAAGTATGCATGAATAGTCCAAATCCTGTCCGGGTCAATTTTAAGTCCAGTCACTAATAATTTCAAATTCCTCACAACTTTTAAACTATATTTAGTACATTCAAAGAATATAAATCTAGCTGCCCTCAAACAACTTCCTATTTAAAGCATCATCGAATGTATCAGAACTTCCATGTACCACCAAAAATGAAAATTCAGACTCGGAGAAAATTATAAAGCCCTGTCAGCATTTGTGACATAATATTCTGGAATACTGTAGAACATATATAGCTTATTGACAAACATGATGCCTCAAAACTAGGACAGGTCCTATAGTAAGGAACGAGTCATCAATACAAAACAATAATAAAGTAAAGCATAAGGTTGAATGACATGCACTTACAAAGTTGTATTCTCGTTGAAGGAATAAATACCTGATATATGTTTTGACATTATCAAGGCAAAATATCTCCATGTTTTTCTATAGATCACCAAAGCGAAACGTACGAGTAAAATTCGTTGCATATGCCGAAAAGACACCACACAAATATCGTCTTCACCTGCTTGTGCCATAACACGTTTACCTTTCAAAATAATGCAGTGTAAATTCGATATAAACAATATAAATCGATATACACAAATCCGCTTGAACTGATGTCTAGTGGTTACGTTGCAGGCTGGCTAATTCTTAAAGACACGGGTTTTAGCCTCGAATGATAAACGGTACTGTATTTTCGAGGAGTGAGACAGAATTGCTTAAAGTCGATATGGCCCTAAACTGATCACCCACTTTTGCAGTTTGATATTGATAATATACCATGACACACTTCATCATGAAAGGTAACATGAGAAGATGTGTTGTTGATTAAGCTGTTATGAGTCACCCGAAACAATTTTAACACATCGAAAGCGGTCAATACAACACTGTTACAGACCAAGCTTGGTAACTATACTTCATTGCAATTTTCAAATAATTAAGCCTTGCCTTTAAGGTGTTGTTTATATTTAGAACTTGTTATATGTAAACCTTAATCTGAAGTTGCAATCGTGTTTATTTACATGTAACGAGAATTCTGCTTTTTGTTTCATGACCCTAACAGCTTGAAGATATCTTTAACTTAGAAAGCGCTAGCAGCTGGCAAATAAAGTTAAAGTAAAAAGCTAGCTGTGACATCCACTGCTGTTATTTTATGACGGTTTACTTTTATATGTCTTATACCTGCAGAGGATGTGTGCTGACATATAAATAATCATATTGAAAAATAAACTAAGTCAAAAATATTAAGGGAAAACATTCATCATGTTTCATTTTTTTAAGGAATACTTAGTCTAGATAAATATTTTAAATAAATAATTATTTAGAAAAAGAAGTTTGATATACTCTGCGAAATAGACTTCGGATTGTCAATACATACGTAATCTAAGTCAAAATGTATATTCAAACGGGACCTCAGTGGCCGAGTGGTTAAGGTCGCAAAGATTCAGTAACTTGCGCCTCACCGACGTTGGCTCGAGCCTCGCTCGTGGCGTTAAATTCTTCATGAGAGGAAGCGATTCAGCTGGCTTACGCAATATCGGTGGTTCTATTTGTGGTATTTCTCTACCATAGAAAGCTGGAAAATCACAATATGACCTATAAATATGTCGGTGTGACCTTTTACAAAATAAAAACAAAACAAAAAAGTATATTTAAACACTAAAAGGACTACATTCTAAATGACCAATATATATTATTCCAAATAATTAAAATTCTTCCGAGGAGAGATTAAAATCCATACAGCATTATTCTAATATTTTGTATAAAGAAAGCAATGTTAAGTATTTGCTTTTCAATGTTGTTTTAAATATTGTCCGTCTATTCTTTGAACAATTTACGGTTTTATTGCAGAATATTGTGTTAGCTACGTAAAGGTTAATTCACGCAGAACTCTTTGATAAAGTTTGTTTTATATCGCAAGCAGGATAATGTTTCAAAGGTGGTGTTTATTTTTTCTACCTTCAAGTAATTGTCTATTTCTCTTTATAGGTATTGCACTTATGCAGCACTGTGCATACTCATATGGTATCCAGCCTCAAACACAACTTAGAACGAGGCATGTCCAAAGTATTGAACGCATTGGCCAAATCTAATACAAAGTGCAGAATCTTATCGTCCCGTGACCTTTGCGTCATATGATATTGACATACCATATTGCAAAACAATTAAAGATTCTATCCAGGTTATTCCAATCGAGCCAAAACCAGCATCCGCCTTTCCAACGCCCGTAATGGATGTTATGTCTCTTGTATTTTTTCTTAGTTTATTTTGATGTGCAACAAATTAAGAAGATATCATTTGTCATTTAAAATTCTAAGACTATGTTTTGGCTAAATGTAGTAAATTTGACACCTGTTGAGGATAAACGGTCGAAATCTATTACACAACATATTAAGGGTAGTACCTTCGCAGATACAGTTGTTACTGATGTCGAAGACCTCAAAGATAAATCATTTTTACCTGTTATTGATGTTAAAATACCTTCACAATTAGACAAAAGGTCCGTCGAGGAAGCCTTAACAAAGTGTGATTACCGTATAATGGGTTTATTCTACGGGCAAAAAAATCTGCGGTTTTGTCCTGAAATGGGCCTAGTTTTTTCTGCGTTTTTTATTTCTGGGACCTTCTAGAAAAGCAGAAATTAATTTTTGTAGTTTGCATAAACCGGAAGTAAATTCTGCGCATTGGAAATAGCTACCGCATTTATTACGTCATAATAAACGACTCAAATGCATATCGTTCTCGTCAATTATGTCTTCGAGATATTATCTTTGTCGGAATCTAGGACAGTGAAGTTGGCGCAGCTGATTTATGATAAAATCTGATTTCTTTTCATTACCGTGCATGATAAAAAATCAGAGTTAAAAATAAATACTGTAGGTCTAGTACCAGTAATTCATTTTAAAAGATCTAGTGCATAGTCCGTTCACAGTCCATGCTCATTTTTATTTCCCCAAATTTATAAAACGTTTGTCAAACTTTTCATAAACCTAGCGTGTTTTGTCGTACACACTTGCAAAGATTACACGCCCGAAACGGTTACCATTTATTCGTGGACAATATATTGATACAATAACAAAAGCAATCAATCACAATCGATACGGTGTGAATAACTTGACAGCTGACGAAAAAGCTGAAACAAAAATCGTGAGATAAAGGAAACGGGTCATTATATTGTGCGAAATATCAAAGTTTATTTCTGCGTCAAAAAATTCTGCTGATAGTTTAAATGTGCGAAATTTATTTCTGCGAGAAAGCCTTGACCCGCAGAATAAGCAGAAATAACAACCCGCAGAATTAACCCGCTATACGGTATCCATCAGGTGTTAAAAGATATTTGTATTTATCTTGATTTTCTAGCTCTTTTTGCCTTTTAATTCATAGAAGCATACCTGAGAAAGTGGAAGCCGAGCTGTAGACAAAAACAAGGACAAATATCAAACAGGGAATGCCACGTTCCAAAAACGCAGCATCCCTAAATCAAAACCTACAGAACGCAGACGTGCACACTACAAACACACACACACACTCGCATAAAAAGCAAACACACGAGGACAAAACGAGCAAATAAAGGAACACAGTGGGGCAGCGCCTTGGAACGGTCAATGGCAAAAAAAGCACCACTGGGGAGCTTAAACCGGTTTATGGTGCACACCCAACCTCACTCTTATCCCCATGTTTCAAAGACACGGGACAGTGTAAGTAAAAGTAATCCCCACCAGGTGAATCTGTAACACACATAATGGAAACAAAAAGGCATGACATGTAAAACACAAAAATGCCCCTGTTTTATATTGGTCAAACAGGTGATAAATTAAGAAACAGAAGAACAGTTCATGATCAGCAAATAAGAGACCCATCAACAAGACAATTGCCTGTTAGTGAACATTTAGATCTATGCTCTAAAATGGACCCACAGTATTTAATTTTTCCTTTTTATAAATTTCATAATAATAATGTTTCAGCTAGGTTGTCTAAGGAACGTTACTTTTTTGATATATTTAAGCCAAAACTAAACAAATATTGATGACGTCATAAAATAACGTTGCGTACACATGTGTACACATGTGACGTTGCGTAGCAACTACACATTTTTTATATGTCTGCCCTGATGATTATGATATGAAACCGGTAGGTAGACAGAAATACAGATAGAGGAAACCCATTGGATGTTTTTCTTTTTTATTTATATATATATATATATATATATATATATATATATATATATATATATATATATATATATATATATATATATATATAAATTCTCCCTACTATATAATAAGGACCTCGGACATTTTCCTATTCAGATTGCCTATCCGATTAAGGAAAACGTGACATAGTGACTTCTGAAATTGCATAGTTATGATAGTTGAAGACCATTTCTTGATAAATGCGACTTCATTTTACAAGTTTATGAACAAAAAAGAAGTCTTTGTAGACATTTCTCATTCTCTTTTCTATTAAAATATGAACATAAATCATGTTTACGTTTTAAACATCTTTCCCACCAGTGACGCAACAAAATAGTTCACATGCCTTTGTAAATAATTATTATATACGTATGCTGCAAAAATGGCACTTGGTCACGGGTGGGAAAGTGTTTAAAATTGAAAAAAACTATGTACAGGGTGTCAGCAAACAAATTTTTACATAAATATTTGACACTTACTGCATGTGTTTCCTAAACCTTACATGTATACAGCTTTATTCATTTTTGTAAATATTTCAAGCACAGAAAACACTAAACTAAATAAATAGGGGACATAGAAAGTGAGGCTAGAAAGCAGACAGATCCTTATAAGTATACTAGTATCTTATAAATTTTTCGATCAGATCTGTTACCTCTTAACAGTCTAAGTCCGTCGATTGAGTGTTACCAGGATTGAGACAACTGCATCTGTCATAAATCAAGAACCAAGCAAGTGGTTTCGACATATTACATAATTATGCGTCTTCAACGTAAACATGACAAAGAAATACAGACGAACTTCTATGGGAATAGTGCAACTAAGGTGCAATTTTTTTACCTTTTGTAGGACACAGTTGAAGCGAACCTAGAATGCATTTTAAGAGCAACATTTGCATTTATTCGATCCAGCATCCTATACCCTAACAAAAACTACACCAGACACCATCTCATTAACTAACCTAGTTGCTTCCAGAACTTACACTGACACCCATAGAACTAATACTGACTCGCCCATAACTAACACTGACACCCCCAGAATTAACATCAATTCGCTCACAAGTCTGAAACTTATTTTGAAGCCAACCGAAATTCTAGTAAGGACCTCAAAGAACTAACACAGACACCCAAAGAATATCTATATAAATGTTGATACTAGCTAGTGAAGTTTCACTGATATAAAATGCTAAAAGTAAGGCATCCCTGGACCCGCAGTGGAATAAGCAGTCTCCTGCACCCCTCCGTTTCAACTGAAAAAGGCCAACTACGCCAATGTATGGCCAGCTACACCACTGCATGTATTCAATAATAATCCTCCACATAATGCCCGGTCAGTATTGTACATGTGTATAAACACAGTATAGCAATAGATGTATAGAAAACAAACAATAGGATATGATCAATGCATCAGTGTTATCATGGGCACTCGGGTGGAAATAACTGAAGTACAGTTAGGGACCAAATGTTTTGTTCCACTTATTTTTTTCCGTTTCGTTTATTTTGAAGAATGTCAATAAAACTGATAATCTGCATGGTATCAGTTTATTTATTGTGTTAAAATATTTCATAGTAGACAGACCTTAAATACCAATGCTTATTTTAACTAAAAATACACATTTTAAATTTTTCAAAAATATGACCCTTAGTTACAAACTGTTCGAATTTCAAGAAAACGAATATAAAATAAAACTATTTTCTGTGACAGTTTGATAGGGATATAACTTATTTATCAGTATTTGAAGTGTTATATAAAACTATCAGCTGCTGAAGTCAAGAAATAGCATTGAACTTAGGGCAAAATCCCTAGCATAATGTCCGATGTCCTTTATAATGCGAATTTGTATCCTAGCGGATCTCACGTATAGGAAAGTCAACTGTTCTGAATATAGTTATATCCCTTAATGCAAATTATCTGTATATATATTCAATGTATCCTCGAGATCCAGTTAACTTTCAAAGAGAGAAAATATAGCCTATCTGGTCCCAATCAGTTAAAAAGACTAAAATGTCACTACTGATTTGTGAGACATGAACACAGAGATTTGAGTATATATATGCAAATGTTGAACCAGTACGAATGTGTAGTACAATTCGGGCTCGTATATAAAGCAGCATCGAAACTAATCTTATTGGGTTAGTGGACTTGCTGTGGCATGTGCGTGTTCGTTTGTACTGCTAGGCGCTTTGCCGTAATTAGTCTGGTATACTGTGGTGGTGATTTAGTTCGTATAAATTCTCTCTACTATATAATAATTTATAATGCGAACTTGTATCCTAGCGGATCTCACGTATGGGAAAGTCAACTGTTCTGAATATAGTTATATCCCTTAATGCAAATTATCTGTATATATATTCAATGTATCCTCGAGATCCAGTTAACTTTCAAAGAGAGAAAATATAGCTTCTCTGGTCCCAATCAGTTAAAAAGACTAAAATGTCACTACTGATTTATGAGACATGAAAACAGAGATTTGAGTATATATATGCAAATGTTGAACCAGTACGAATGTGTAGTACAATTCGGGCTCATATATAAAGCAGCATCGAAACTAATCTTATTGGGTTAGTGGACTTGCTGTGGCATGTGCGTATTCGTTTGTACTGCTAGGCGCTTTGCCGTAATTAGTCTGGTATATTGTGGTGGTGATTTAGTTCGTATAAATTCTCTCTACTATATAATAATTTATAATGCGAACTTGTATCCTAGCGGATCTCACGTATGGGAAAGTCAACTGTTCTGAATATAGTTATATCCCTTAATGCAAATTATCTGTATATATATTCAATGTATCCTCGAGATCCAGTTAACTTTCAAAGAGAGAAAATATAGCCTATCTGGTCCCAATCAGTTAAAAAGACTAAAATGTCACTACTGATTTATGAGACATGAAAACAGAGATTTGAGTATATATATGCAAATGTTGAACCAGTACGAATGTGTAGTACAATTCGGGCTCGTATATAAAGCAGCATCGAAACTAATCTTATTTGGTTAGTGGACTTGCTGTGGCATGTGCGTGTTCGTTTGTACTGCTAGGCGCTTTGCCGTAATTAGTCTGGTATATTGTGGTGGTGATTTAGTTCGTATAAATTCTCTCTACTATATATATATATATAAAGCAAACCTAAGAACCAAAAACGTGTGTACTCGGTGTATTTGCAGAAGATAGAACAACAAGAGAAAAACCCTTAAGGACCCGACGAAACAGGCCAGAAGACAGAAATCCAAACAATTCAGACCTGGTAGATTTAAAAACTGCTTATCATAGAGTCCTACCCCTCTTCCGTCAGACACAATCGAAGAGGGAAGCGTAGTGTCCAGCTGTGAACGGTTTGAACACTAAACATGTGGTATGTCTTAAAACAGGGCCGTAGCCTCTTTTAATGAAACGTTATATAATTTTACTAAACACAGCTTGAAAATTACCATGACCCAAGTTTCTAAATCACATTCCCATAAACAATGGGTTTTGAAAAACCTTCTCGCAGATGTGTCTTTAAGTTATTATTGAATTTTAAAACCAAATCAGAATTACGGTAGTAAAATTTTGCAAAATATTTACGCAATATTTGATAACGGTAGCCTTGCTGAAAAAATTATCTAGTAAAATATTGATTACATTCATTGAAATCCTTGACATGACTAAACGCTCTGGCAAACAGAAATAATTGAGAAATATATACCCAATAAGATGTAGCCTGAGGTACATCCCCATCCTAATAGGGAAAATTTACAATACTAAAATTAAAATCGTCCCTCCGGTCATAAATTTTGGTATGTATATTACTGTCATAAATAGAGAGATGTAAATCTAAAAAAGAATCATCAGTATCCGAATTGTTAGTTTTGATTAAATCAAGCTCCCTAGGATAAATAGTATCCACCAATTGACCAAAAAACGGTTTATCCGTTTTAAGAATATCATCCAGATAGCGTGATGTATTATTAAATGTATTTATTATGTCTTGCGTATCTGGAGAAAGGCTCAACATGAAGTCTCTTTCATAAAAATATATAAACAAATCTGCGACAAGGGGTGCACAATTTGTCCCCATGGGAATACCAATTACTTGTCTAAAAACTGCATTCCCCAAACCTGATGTAAATTTTGTTCAATTAAAAAGAAAGAGCTTGACAAACTTCGTTATAGGTCCACATTGTATAATTAGTCCGATCGATTCGTAACAGGAAACACCAAAATACTTCAGAAAATGGAAAAGCACCAAAGTTTGCATAGATACTTATCAATGCAAAAGAAAATTTTTTTCATGGGACCCATTTCATAAATGACAAGATGGCCGAAATGGCGGCCATTTTTAAAGATGGCCGCCAAACTCGGTTTTAACCGTAAGATATTGCCTTGAAAAGACATTGTTCTTATATAAATCCCCTAAATACACAGAAATACAAATGAATGTGATAGAATAGGCTTAGCTAAATGTTTAATACTGCTAGTAATAAAAACTGCAAGCGAGAAATGTAGCGTTCTCCTTGGCAGAAGTCTTTTGTATCAGGGCAGTTAGTTTGTCATTTATTAAATTATGTGGTAAAGTTGTATACAAAGTAGAAAAATCGTATGTACTGACTGTAGATACCTTGTAATTATTAATTTTAAACTTATCCAGGATTTCGCCAGAAATTTTTATCGACCAAAATAAGTGTTCGTATACATTGTATCTTTTCACGTGGGCTTTCATAGCAGTAAGACATGATGTTAATTGTTTTTAAATGTCTTTTTCCAGGAAGGCTGTCGACTACGTTTTGTGAAGCGTTATCATACAGTACATCATTAGGACAGCCGCCACATTTTTATGCAATCTTGCCAGGCATATGTATGTTTTTGACAACACAGAAAATGACGTCATAGACCTTCAGTTATTTCCGGAAATAAAAAAACTGAAATCAGAAATGCTAAACTTGAAAACGAAAGTCGCCTTTGGATTGGCTGATAGTCAGGGGTCACGCGCACGGGTCACCCCGTCAAAATGTATGCGCGTGGACTTCTTTTTCTTTTTCTTTTTGCTAATGCGGCGTCAATTTTCAGCATTTTCTAACGATTTGAAAATGCCTGGACTTTAGCAAGTCATGTCAGCTTTTCATCTACGAAAACATATTTGAACTCGGAACAAACACAAATCCCACAGGGGCCCATAATAACGGAGCAAGACTTTCATAAAAGGGACGGACAATTTATATACTAAGTTTAGTCCGAAGTGAAGCAATTTGCTTCCACTTTGCAAGCTAATTTGTTTCATTTCCTTTCAAAACAGTTTACATTGGTAAATACGTTTACATTACCAAGACATGTTCGAAATACAAGTTACTAGTCACGACGAACTGTTTGATGAATGGTTGAGAAAAGAACATTGATAAAAGAAATGATACTAAGAGGTCAATAATTTGCTACAATCGGATATATGATTATAATTTTAGTCAATGGATATGTCTGTGCTCACCCATCTCCGACTTACGATGCCACGATTACAGGAAGTGAAGCTGTTCTAGAAACGATTCTTATTTACTGCCTACCGGGAAAATAGTTGTTTGCTTTTCAAGGTTGACGTAACATTTTGAAATTTAATCAAGTCTGTTCATAGGTTCTCCGGAATAGTGTCCTTTGAAAATTACAGGCTTCTGCTGTTATTGCATTATAGCTCCACGAGCCTTGTTATTGGAATCATCAGAAAATAATAGTCCGGGGCGAGTTGTAATATGAGATCTTTTGCAATAGTTTGTTAAATTTTGTTTTTATTATGTGTTATATCAAAATAGGTGTGAAGTCTATTGATAACACCTTTTTCATTCACCCGTGTCGCAGCCATTTCAAAATTCATACATGCAAGCAATTTTCTTATCTGTCATGCTGTTAGATGACTGAAGTTTCTTTAACAGTCCAAATAACATCAAAACATTTACACCTGCACTCATGGCATCCATGTTGAATTCCGAAATGACGGCCTTTGAAATATACGCAAGACAGTTTATCGCATAATACAAACATGAGTAGGGTAAGTTTTGAGTATATCTTAGAAACAAAATTTAATCAAAAGTTTATAAGTCTGAGCTGTAATTTTTAAAGAGAAATTTTATCATATTTTCCATTTCAACACCCATAGTGAATTTCAAAATTGCGGATTTAGAATCTATTTTCACACGCAAAAATCGGAAATCCACCTTTTTGACAGGTCGCTCCAGACTGTAAATCCAATGGCTTAGTACTGGGAACTCGGTCGTACGGTCACGTACAGGATACATCACATGTCTTGTTCAATCTATGTAATATATTTTACAAAACTGTACGCATAAAACTCATGTAGCAATTAATGTCGTAGGTAAACATGTATTTCAGGCAAACAAACTGCAAAATAAGAAGATGATAACTTGGAAGAAGTTCTGTGTCTGCTTTATAGTACTTCTCGAGATTATCCAAGTTATTGTGCATTCAATCACCATCTATATCAAACAAGACTACGCGCATAGTCGAGTACTTTAAGAAATTGCTGCATATTTATTGAACAGACATGACATTGTAACGTCCTTGCGGACAGTGGAGAGAATATTCCAACGCTTTAATTTGAAACGGCGAAATAGAATATATACTCCTTTGGAGAATGCGGTTGGTAATATTAAACAAGAGGACCATGATGGTCCTGAATCGCTCTCCTGTCCCCACATGACCCAGTTTTGAACTGAGTGAGACGTCGTTTTTTCTATTATTTGACATAGTGACTTAGTTTTTGAGCTCATGTGACCCAAAATAATTCTGTAAAAATTCTGACCAATTTTTATGAAGATCCATTGAAAAATATGGCTTCTAGAGAGGTTTTTCTATTATTTGACCTAATGACCTAGTTTTTAAAGGCACGTAAGCAAGTTTTAAACTTGACCTAGATAACATCAAGGTGAATATTCTCACCCATTTTCATGAAGATCTCATGAAAAATATGGCCTCTAGAGAGGTCACAAGGTTTTTCTATTTTTATATCTACTGACCTAGTTTCTGACCGCACGTAACCCAGTTTCATACTTGACCTAGATATCATCAAGATGAATATTCTGACAAACTTTCATATAGGTCCCATGAAAAATGTGACATCTAGAGAGGTCACAAGGTTTTATATATTATTTGATCTACTGGCCTAGTTTTTGATGGCATGTAACCCAGTTTCAAACTTGATCTAGATATCATCAAGGGAAACATTCTGCCTAATTTTTATGAAGATCCATAGAAAAGTATGGCCTCTAGAGAGGTCACAAGGTTTTTCTATTTTTAGACCTACTGACCTAGTTTTGGATCGCACCTGACCCAGTTTCAAACTTGACCTAGATATTATCAAGATGAATATTCTGACCAGCTTTCATAAAGATCCCGTGAAAAATGTGACCTCTAGAGTGGTCACAAGCAAAAGTTTACGGACGCACGGACGCCGGACGCTGCGCGATCATAAAAGCTCACCTTGTCACTTTGTGACAGGTGAGCTAAAAAGTAAAATTACGAAGTGGACAATGCATACGTTATCGTACAATGCGTAGATGAATGCTTGATTACAACATGTACGTCAAACTGAAAGTGCTGTTGGTGTAGAGCAACAAAAAGCGCATCGTTTTCGCCGGCGCGTGTACGCAAAGGACCAAGTTTTATATGGCAACAAGATAGCTACGACAAATTAAAGCCTTATGGAGTTTGTATTCGTGGCGCAGTAGATGCGTTTAGTAAAAGGGTATATGGTGAGAGGTTTTGGACTAAATTTATCCACACTTAATTGCAAGATATTATGTAGATGCATTAAATGAACATGTAATGGTCCCTCGAATATTACGTTCTGATCTAATTAGCGCATTGAGAAATGGTGGAGTACGTTACGACAACTTTTTTGACAAAGATTAATACCCCAGTCACACATACGGCGCGGATAGCTACGTCTAGTCACCGATAGAAACGTAGTAATCCGTATCGATCCGTACCTGAAACGTACCTTTAAGTAGTAACCCGTATCAATCCGTACCATTCCGTATGGCTCAGGTACGGATCGATGCGGATTACTACATTTCTATCAGTAGCTAAACGTAGCTATCCGCGCCGTATGTGTGACTGTGGTATTACGCTATAGGGGACGTCAAATGAAATGGACGCTATACAATGTGCGAACTAGAAAATTTGCTTTATGGATCTTATACAAACCAACATAGCCAGAATTGCACAGCAATTGCACGTTCACGAGATGAGGGAACCAACCATTTCTGCAGTTACTGGTGGAAAAGCTGACACAATCGTCTTTATACAAGGTATGTTTGAAACCAACGAGTCCGGTACTGCAACAGACTTGAGTGACGTAAAAAAGCAAAACATGCTCAAGTCCAAAACAGACACTGTCCGGAATTTACAGAATTAGCACATCTTTTGGAGCCATATATACAGTCCATTGGACGCTGAGTCAGCACTTCAGCTGTTTATTTTACCCCGCCTTTTTCGAAGAAAAAAGGATGACATAGAAGTAGGCTGCGTCTTTCTGTCAGTCCGTCTGTCCATCCGTTCGTCAAACTTATTATCCAATCCATGACTCTGACATCTATGAAGGGATATTAAGATAACTCGGAACAAATGTTTCCCATAATCAGACGACGTGTCACGCACAAGATCCAGACCCTAGCGCCAAGGTCAAGGTCACACTTAGATGTCAAAGGGTTACATGGTCTGTTTTTGGTTCGTCCATTACTCTGCCATTCATCATAAAACGAGTTGACAAAGATGTTCCCTATAATGAGACGACCTGTGCAAGACCCTAGCTCTACGGTCAAGGTCACATGTAGAGATTAAAGTTTAAGATGGTCTGTATAGTGTCCGGTAAATAACTGCCATTTTCAGGCATTTTAGAATTACTCGGCACAAATATTCGCTATAATGAGACAATGTGTCATGGGCAAGACCTAGATCCCTAGCTACGAGATCAAGGTCACTCTTAGAGATTAAAAGTTAACATGGTCCTTTTCTTGTCCGGTTAATAACTCTGCCATTCATTAATTTATTTTACAATTACTTGGCACAAATGTTCACCATGATGAGTTGGTGTCAGGCAGGCGCAAGACCAAGACATTTAGCTCCAATGTCAAGGTCACACTTGGAGGTCACAGGTTTAGAGCATCAGTTAACATTCATGAAGGGATTTAAAACTCACATTGCGCAAATGTTCCCCACAACGAGACAATGTGCCGTATGCCAGATCCAGGCCTTTGTTTTAAATGTCAAGGTCACACAATGCAGTCAAAGATAATAAAATATTTTTTTGGTCTAGTCAGTAACTTTTTATTACATGGATGGATCTTCAAGTTACTTGCCACAACAGTCACCATAACAAATTGATTTGTTGCATGTAAGACTCAGACCTCTAGCTCAAGGTTATGGTAACTTTGGAGATTTTATGATGAATATTTCTGATTTTTTTTGTCTGGTCTGTAACTTTTTATGCAAGTATGTGTATTAAAATTATTTGGCATAAATATTCACCATCACAGGACATTGTGCCATGTACAAAGGTCAAGGTCACGGATACCCAAGTTAACTTCATTTTTTTATTGTACATGAAATTATTTCCCTTTTATTTAATAAAGTACAATACATGATATTGTGTTTTTACACAAGTTTCTCACTAATTTAAAATCGATATTAAGTTTAAAGTAAGATGATTGGTATTGATATATATATATATATAAAGCTAGTAACAAACGTAGACTTCCAGAATGCAAACCCAGGCACAAGTTACAAATGTTTGGTATATGTAGGTTAATACAGAATTATTATGGTTGCAATACATTAGGTTGATATGTATTGCAGCTTTATATTGACTAATACTAGAATTAACTTTTTCTGGTGTGTAATTTAAAAAAAAAAGTTTCTTGAGTACCATATAAATGTCATGCATTTCGTTTGTTTATTGATTACCTTCCTTTAATATTGTAAAATATTTTATTATATTTTATTTCTTTCTCCGTCCAAATTCAGGAATAATATCACATTGAATATAAAGATTCACATGTAAGCATTTGAAAGCATTCTCTAATTAAAGATTTCCAGACATTTTAAAACTACATAGCGTCTTCATAAAGTATATGATTTATAGTTGTAATTTATAAATATTGTTAATATGGAAGATGTTGTATTGACATGCAATATGTGTTAGTGAAAAATGTCCCTAGGCGGAGGACGCTGGTAATTCTGTTACAAATTCTTGTTGAGTTAAACAATGCAAATTTTAGAATAGATGAAAATACGTCCAAAAATTGCTACAAAGTCTTTGTACTAATAAATACAACATGTAGATACGTTGGTAAAAAGGATATATAAGGCAATTTTTTGTTTGCTATAAAATACTCAACAGATCAAACATAGTCGGAGACGTCATAGCTTTTTACAACAGTGCCATGGTTTGAGTTGAAATTTCAACGCTTTTAAACTACACTTCAGTATGGTGCCAAGTTGACGTAAAAATTTTCAATAATTGTACATTCTCGATAGTTTTATTTGGTTTTCAAAAATGCCTATGTAGAATCACGCGATGATATCCACGAGTCGTTGTTATTATTCTTGGTAGTTCTAAACAATCAAGATTCCTTCATGTCCCGTCATGAGCAATATGTAATGCAGCCTGTTTCTCTTACTTGACCTGTAAACCAATTCTTGGTCGCAGACGACCCAGATTTTGTGCTCCAAGGTTTTTGACTGGGCTGGAAAAATCGCTACCACACAGAAAAAATAGTTTTTGTATTATTATTTGACCTAGTAACCTTGGTTTTAATCACACGTGACTCATTTTGAAAAGAACCCAAACATTGTCACCAACATAAGATATACTGTTCGGTTTCTAAATGCCCTGAACTGAAAGACGTGTGAAGTTGGTGCACTGTAAACAGTTTAAACCCTTAGTGGTGATTTGAAACTGATCTCCGAGGCATTACTCATAGAGTTCCTCAAATTTTACGTCATTTATGTTTTGTCTCGAGCCGTTTGTCTCTATTTCTTTTCTATTCATCTTCTTTTGTGGTGGTTGCGTCAATTTGACCCATATTTTGTACAAAAACTAGGTAACGTATAGGAACTCGGTGGAACATATGGTTTTCAAATTTAAAAAGAATCAAAAGTTTTCATGTCTCCCCACCCCCTTCAACCATGTATTTGGGAGAGAGATATTTTTATTTTGTGATTTTATGTCTTGATGGATGGATCGATAGATGTCACAAAGCTTGTCCACGCTATTTTTCTTACACCACTTGCCGGATTAAAGCCAAGTTTCACATGAATGATGAGCCAAGCCTAGTTTTGCATATCAGATTAGGCATATCCTGGTTCAATAATTTTAGCATAGTTCGTCAGATGTTATCATATTTAGGCTATTTCTAAGATGTCATATGGTGGATTTCCACCAAACCTTCCAAGAGTAGGTACTACAAAGAGAAGTTGTGCATATCGATGGCATGATCTTTAGCAGAATTATAGCGCTTGATTCGTCAAAGTTCATGTTGTTTGTCTGTTTTCTATATGTTACTTATGACATTGGGTGAACTTCACAATTTTCGGATATTCTGTTCTGTTGAAACTGGGGAGCAGGGTTTGGAGGAGACTTGTTGTTCTTCTGGAAATCCACCCTTCTTCTACCCCTATGACTTACCATTTATAACCTTTGATTATGACTTTTCAATTATGATCTGTCACTTACAACTTTTGCCTTAGTTTTTGTCACTTATGATTTTTGCCTTTTTTCTTATGACTATTGAGTTATGATTTCACATGAGGACTTATGAACTGTCACATTTGACTTAAGCAGTCTGATCAGTCTAGCAGTCTACTTGTTGATTCGGTTTACTAATTATCTTACCTCTGGGCAGTTCGGTCTTTTATCTTTTTAGTTGCGATGAATCATTCCAGCGAATTTTCTTTAAACTTACCCAGTCGTTCAAGAGATGATATCTTTAGAAGTGATTGTGGATGGACGATGGAAAACAAGCTACGAACGGCGGATATACTTAATGCTACACTTGAGCTTTCTTCTGGTGAACTAAAAATATGTAGCTTTAATCAAGAAACATCAAATAAGACCAGTTTCAAAACACGCTTGTATACACGTATACATATATTGAGTGATCAACCGTGAAGACCATGTCAGAATAATTTGTATATTTGATATATTGATAATGTAACACATAAACACATATAGTGCTTACCCTCCTTATAATTATACTTGAATTGCTGTTAATAATAGGATTTGGGTCATTTATGGCTGATTTGGGTAAATTTGAGTGATAGCTGGATCCAAGAATCACACATAATGTAATATACAACCACTATGTGCTATATCAAGTGGTCGTTGTAAAATATTCTGTACGAGTTTGGACCAGTCAGAAACAAGTTTTATAAATAGCACCAACCACAGCGCACTTCTGATAGGGTATAGATAGGTAGATGTATCCAACGATTGATGTAGACACATCGGGGATTCAATCAATACTATCCTATAGTACTTTGATGAGAAAGCTATTGCACCTACGCTGTCAGGGCGGATAATATATTTAAATGAATACATTTCACCTTTATGAACTTAAGAAGAGTTGCAAGTCTGAGCTATAGGGCCAGAGTTTAGAAGTTTGTCCTTACAGTAGTTGAATGATATATATATATATATATCAGAGACACATAATTTGGTAATCAACAGGGCTGTAGCTTACAGGCGAGGTTCAGCGTTATTGGCCGATTACGTCCAAGGCAATGTTGTTATACCTGTATGGCAATTGGGTGATATGATAAAATATAGGCGCCGAGCATCCAGGAGTAGGAGTTTGAGCTGAAATTCATTAGTTGTACGTTGTTAGAATATAACATTGAGTGATTTGCCTGATCACTGAGATTATATAGCTCATAATTTAAATTATCTACGAATTATTGGTACACAAATAATTTAGGCGAGGAAGCAAGAGGAAAAAAAAGTATATATGTGATTTATAAGTTAATAGGTCCCAACAGATTTACGTTATAACAAAGGACATTCAACTTAGTTTGTCAAATAGTCTAAGAAAATGTCACCTTAGCGATTGGACCCATTTTATTGCTAAATATATAAAAGGCGGAGGCAATATATTTATACGGATAGGTTTTTGACCTTGTATAAGAAACAAACAAAATGTTTAATGATTTTGCCAAATAATGTTTCTCTGATTCAACTTTGATATTTTTTCAGTTGTGTAAGATATGAAAATAAATCACCCCTTTCTGTTAAATCCAGAATGTCAGATGTAATAGTTTCACAGAATGTCAGATGTAATAGTTTCCCACTAAGCCCTCGAGAAGTAGATTATATTTCTGTTACAACTTCTCCGTGAAGAGTCAGGAGTACCTGTACTACATCATTAAAGTAGTTTTTAGAAAACGGTTCATTGTATAAAGTTACTAATTTAATATGTTTGTCAACTGATAGTTAGTTAGGAGAAAATTATGTGATAGAATTCCCCACAGTAGATACATACTTCGGGCGAAACAATCTTATCAAGTTAAACGAAAAGCAGCAACATCGTGTAGACCCTTAACACCGCCAACTTATTTCCAGTGGTAAGGTGGAAGTTTAGTGCTGGTTCCTGATAGTGTTCGCGCACGTGTGTTATCAAATTGAATATCTCAGCAGACGACAGCAACAGAAATACGATATTTGCCTCTTTGTCAAAGGTAGAGAAGAGTAAAGGACGCTTCCGATACGAAAAAGCAAATGGATCTACTTATCACTGTTTCCTGACACTTACTGAATGTTTTGTTTTTAAATTAAGTATTTAAAAATAGTTATCTATCAGACCAATTTTGGTTCCTACTAAATAGCCTAAAATGAAACTTCGATATGATAAAACTATTGTTGACATTTAATGTGATATTCACCAGTAGAAGACAATATTGACCGAGGCGATGAAGTAATGTAAGCCACCAAATGATAATCGCGGAGCAAATTTTCCGCACATTTCTGTGTTCATGTTGCGGCCGATCAAATTAGTGTTTAAAGGGGTTGTGTTAACTAACAAATAAAAATCTTTATACAGCTTCAACAAAAATAGGTCACAAAAATGTGTATATTCAGGATATCGTGCACATATACATTTTCAATCACCCGACACTACGTAAATTTAAATATGTTTCAATGATAAGTTAATTGTTTGCTGAGTTGTGCTTGCCGTATTGATAGGTAAATAAGCCATGACGTCAGAGTACTTGCCGTATTGATAGGTAAATAAGCCACGACGTCAGAGTACTTGCCGTATTGATAGGTAAATAAGCCACGACGTCAGAGTACGTGCCTTATTGATAGGTAATTCTAACACGATCCGCAGCAATTGCTATATAAACATATAGCGAAATCGCCCATACATGAATCTACGATAAAATATGGTTGGCTGTTACATTTCACCCCCCTATGATTGTAACATAAGAGATTCTACTTCAGTTCCGTTACATAAGAATTATTTCAGGGCCAAACGGTTGAAAACAGCATTTCAAAAAGATAAATATAATAAAAAGTCATACTGCCTTATGTGTAGGTCCGTAAAACACGTTCTGATCTCTACGAGCGAATTCAATTAGCTTAATTATGATTCAGCGGGGACGTCATAAATGTATTACATAAAGTATGACGTCATAATGATGTGACGTCATATAAAAGTTAAGCTCGTCACTCGTAACACAGGGTCAGCTCGCCTAATTTGATGATTCTGTTCATAATTAGTTTGCGAGCTGTTAGATTACTAATTTATGAAAGTAGTATAGGCAGTTCTTTGGGGTCAGGTTTGTCCATGCGTGAAAATCACGTGCACAGCACGTGCGGCGGCCATCTTGAAGTACAAGCGCGCGGCGGTCATATTGGATCCTATTTTTAGACAGTCCCGAAGGCGGACTCATTGAGGGTCAGATGTTCAACCCTAGTAATGACCCTTGAAGTACTTTACAAGCATAGGCATGTTCATGCTTCAACATGCACGTCTGTGAAATAAAAAGTTTGCAGAAATGATCAAAATTAGTTATTTCTTTCACAACCTCAACATGAAAACAACGTTTTCACTTTCCAATCATGCTTTGGAAAAGCATCTGGATGCTACTAAATTGAACGCCTCTGTGTTTTATAGCAAAGGAATGATGTATCGCGCTATCAGTCAGTGTCTTGAAAAACCTGACATAAAGAAACGGAATGGCAAACGGTTAGAATCAGACAAAACATTTACATACCCTATTTGGATGTTATCACATACGGAACTACCCAGTTACAAGATAAAAGTGATATATACTACAACAAGAAGGATAACTTTTGTGATAACGGCTTATCCAATTGTCTGATGGATATACTGACAATACGTGTCCAGACTAGTTGTTCTATATTTAGATCATGACGAAAGTGACTGAAAGTATCAGCCAATAGGCAGAAGAATGAAACGTCTATCAAACAATCACAAGATACTTTGATGCATAAAAGGCTAGGTAACGGTCTTTTTTGTCATTAGACTTTTGATACTTAACCAAGAAATATGGCAACTTCCAGATGTTATTTCGCTCTGGGAAATAATCGTTATGTGCAGGTGAACGAGTGGAAAGGAGAAATGAGAGTTGATATAAGGGAGTGGCAAGACGACAAACCAACGAAGACAGGTATCAGTTTAACATTGATGCGATGGAAGAATTTTGTAGACCAACTTACCTTTGTGGATAATGCGTTACAAGTAAAACAGTCCTATTCGAGTCACCTTGGAGGTAATGTTTATTGTAATATTACAGAAACAAGCGTATGCGTGGACATAAGACAGTATTGGAAGTCCGAAAATGAAGTGGTACCGACAAAGAAAGGCATATGCTTGCGCCCAAAAGAGTATGGCCGTTTGAAAGAAGTTGTGTTACAGATAGGAAGAGCGCTTCCTGAATTAGACGCAGTGGTGCCCTGTTATCTACAAAGCGATCATATGAATCAGTTAGGGGCGCTTCAGTGCACAGAATGTAATCCAAATGATTATGGGAACTACTGAGGTCATATTCTAAAAATACCAATGATGTACGATGTCTAAAAATAGCAACCAATGAGACAGAAATTCTAAAAATAGACACCAATCAGAAATCGGTTTGAATGTATATAAACGAATGTACTACAAGGCTGTATCATTAACAAAATGAACGTCATCGACTGCACACCCCTCAACAAAAATATGGAATATTATGAAAACAGACTGAAGACGTTCGAAACATATCCAAAGCAAATGCTACCCAATAAATACGAGTTGGCAAGTGCCGGACTGTTTTACAGCGGGAAATCGGACGTGTGTGAATGTTTTCGATGTCACGTAAAGTTAAGCGCTTGGGAAAGAGCGGACTGCGCATTGAGAGAACACTTTAAATGGTCTCCAAACTGCGAATATATTAGATTAGTGGGAGCACCTCAACAAATACAGTATAGTGGCTTCGGGACATCAACAACTGCGAGACCATTTGGTGGGTTTGGAGCATTCAGTTCAGCTACTACAGGGGCAAATTTGTTTGTCAATAATAGATGCAGTACAAATAACGCAACAAACTTATAAAAACTAGATATGTTTGCAATTGTATATATGACTGTGACATTGATAAATTGCTGGATTAGGCAGTATCAGTTTGGACAAGAATATCGTGAAGCTGCAGAACATTACTCGATATTTTGGAACAGTATTTAGAAAACTCTAGAAAAACACCAACTCTCTATTCTACTGTATTGTAATTTGTAAATAACAACATTGTAAGAATATGCTATACATTTGTTGTAACTGTGTATGAATATACTTGTTATATGTTATCAATAAAAAATGTCTAACTGGAAGCAGTATTTGTCTTCTCTGTATTTTGATCCCAAACACCCTGCTAGTTTTTCGGGTGTTGAGAAAGTGTACCAATATATCAAGTCTGAGGGTAAATATAAAATTGGTAGGCCCAGAATAAGGAAATGGCTTCAAAGTCAACAGTCTTTTTCTTTGACTCGAGGGGCCAGACGTCAATTTCCTCGATCTCGTGTAATTGTCCAAGGGATAGACAGCCAATGGGATATAGATCTGATGGACATGGTTGACTTAGCCAAACAAAATGACGGTTATAAATACGTATTGGTGGCTATAGATATTTTCTCCCGTTTCGCATTTTGTCAACCCATCAAAAGTAAAAAAGGTACGGAAATAGTGAACGCGCTAGAGCGAATACTATCAGGCCCAAGAAAACCTAATACGGTGAGAACCGACAGGGGTATGGAATTTAGAAGCAAGGAGGTCAATAAGTATCTTCAACATGAAGGAATTCATCATTTCTACGCCCTAAACACTGAGACAAAGGCTAACTATGCTGAAGCGCTAATCAAGAATCTAAAGCACAGGCTATTCAGGTACATGTTACATAACAGAACACAGCGCTATATTAATGTCCTCCAAAAAACATTAAAAGGATATAACCGCACAATTCACAGGAGCCTCGGAAAGAGACCCATAGACATAACGAAAGAGATCGAAGGAGAAAGTAGGCTTCAGCAATATTTAATTAGGACCAAAGGGGGTAAAACAAAACTAATCAAGAAAAAGTACAAGTTCAAAATAGGTCAAACGGTGCGCGTATCTCACGTGAAAAGTGTGTTCGATAGGGAATACTCACAAAAGTGGACGGGTGAAATATTTAAGATTAAAACGCGTTTCAAAAGAGAAGGTATACCTGTGTATACTCTGGCTGACTGGGATAATGACGATCAGGTAGACGGGACATTTTATGAACAGGAAATACAAGCGGTCAACGTTGACGAAACCACAGAGTACCATGTTGAAAAAATACTAAAGAAAAGAGTTCGAAACAAACAAAGACAAGTCCTTGTAAGGTGGTTACACTGGCCAACGAAATACGATAGTTGGATTCCCGAAAAAGACGTGACGCAGTACTCCTAGGCCACGTGATCTGACTTGTATTTATATGACAGATAAGTTTCATTTATCTTCATTTATAGCCGAGCTATTGGAAAGTGAACACTATGATTATCACCAACGTTGTGTTCAGTGCCCATTTGGACTGTGCTATTGACTTGAGGCGCTTGTGTTATCGTATATCAAACGCTCGTTACGATCCTAGAACATTTCCAGGACTGATCTGGCAACACAAGACCATAGGAGGAAATTGCTTAGTCTTCTTCAACGGTGTTATCAACTGTAATGGAAAAGCGACCAGTATTCAGGAGGGGCGTCAAAGGCTATGACGTTATGCCAGACGTATACAGCGATTAGGGTACACAGTGTGTCTGAAAGAGATCAAGTGTCTAACAGTGTCAGCCAGTCACACCTTAAGTACCGCCCTAGACTTAAATCAGTTGGTAAAAGAAAGACAGACCGTGTATGAACCTGAACTATTTTCAGCGGTGAATTTAAAAAATGATGGAGTCAATTTTTGTTGTTTTCACAGTGGTAAAGTGGTCATTACTGGAATCAAAGATCACACTCAACTAGATGATGTGGTCTACCCAGTATTAATTGAACTGGAACTCTACACTCGTAAGAAGGAGTGAGAGTAACAAAACCAATAAACAAACATGAATCAGTCTCAAGTGTACCTTAAACTCAACTATCTTCTCCAACTGAAAGATGCTACTGTAGCAGTTAGAAAAAACATGATCATCAATATGACGACGAGTCAAATGCAGGCTATAGCTCAAGTGGCCAAAAGAGTGATTAATGGAACGATTAATCCAGCAAGAAGATATGTACAGTTACTTGAAAGGAAAAGACTTTTGCTACGGTCCCTGGCTTCTGGAAACGTATCATTAACTAGAAAGAAAACATTGTTAAGACGCCATCACTCACTTATACCCGTATTGTTGAGAGCTCCCCATCTTTTTGACACTATTCTGGACGAAGTCAGGACGAACAGAGAAGCGTAAGAAGCCAAATATCAAACGAATACAAATGAAAACATGACCAACTTTTACCTTTATCTTAGCAGTAGGGACTCTCAGAACATACGTAAGAACAACCAACCCTCAGATTTTTACATTCAGTTTCCCAAGTCATACACTTTAGAGGATCGTTGGACATGCGCTGTGACTGAAATTTCACTTACCTGCGATTTCACACCCAGAAGTAAAAGACTGTATTTGTGCTGCGATTTGGTGCGAGAATCTTACGTTAGAGACACTTTATTACCCGTACTAAGAAACATAGAGATAGAAACCAGATACAAGAAGCTTAAATCTATAGAATATAGTCGTCCTGTGTACCTGCCTGTGACTGTGAATTACTTTAATTCGGTGAGACTGTATTTGAAAGACGAAGACTTACAACCTGTGGAATTTAAAGCAAACGATCTTCACTGCGTATTGCATTTTAAGAAGGTATGGGCTCCATAGAAGTGTACGATTATAAACAAGAAAAATGGGTACCGGATAAACCGGACCCGGAAAAATGGATACAACATTTCAAAGACCTCAGGGACGGATACGTACGGCCTGGTCATATGGGTCGCTACATTGTGGGTAGCGGTGCTCATCTTAGGAAAATGGCCGAAATGAAACAGCAGCCAGCAGTACAACTGGTATCTCCCGTAGCACAGGCGACCGAAATCGCCAAGTCAGAAGTAAAACGTAAGAAGGAAGAAGAGGGTGAAACTCGTAAGAAGGGCAGTGGAAACACGAAAAAACGTAGAGTACGTCACCAATAACGTATACTAAGCCAAAGAGATCAAACTTTGCAAATCCTGACTTTCAGCTCTAAAACAACATGGAAGATTTTCATAAAGAAGAGTTATCTTTGTTCACTTCACCCCTAGCAACCACGACAGTACAATCGAGAGAGTGGATCACTTATCGTCCAGTAAATCAAGTCACCACCTTATCGGCACTCGACTTTAACATACCCGGTCAGTCTTTGGCGTATCTGGATCTGAAAAGAAGCGTGTTGAACCTTAAACTGCAAATTGTGAAAGGCGATGGCGCCACTGTTAGCGCCGACGAAATAGTTGGTCCAATCAATCTACCATTTCACACCGTTTTCAGTCAGGTTGATGTATCTTAACAGCAGACCCATTTGTCGCATACAGGAATCAGTTATCTCTACAAAGCCTACATAGACACGATTTTAAAGTCAAACCGAGACATACAGAAAAATCTGTTAACAAGTCAACTTTATTATAAAGATACCGGAAACGTTGGCACCAATGACGGTAAAACAGGAAATAATAACGGGTTGTTTTTCAGATGTGCGCTATTTAAAGGTAGTAAAATTGTGGAAATGGAAGGACCATTACATATTGATTTGTTTCAACAACCCAGATTACTCATCAATGGAGTCGCTGTAGGCATTAAACTACATCTTAACCGTGACGCCTTCACATTAATCGCTGACAACCCTTCTCCTGACTATCGCGTGAAAATAGCGGACGCTTATTTCAAATTCTGTATTCAGCGGATGAAAAGTGACGTCTTAGTAGCGCACGACAATCTCATTCAAGACATGTCAGCCATTTACCCTTACTTACGTACAGAGATCAAGACGACGTCCATTGCTTCGGGTCAATTTAGTTACAGCGCAGACGATATATTTCAAGGACTTGTACCATGTAAATTGAAAGTATGCCTCGTTCCTAGTGTGGCATTTAATGGCGATTATGCACACAACCCATTCAACTTCAAGCATTATAACTGTACTTCCATCGGCCTATACGTCGATGGACAATCCGTGCCTTCACAGCCGATGCAACCAAATTATTCGGCGGATCAATACATGGAGTGTTATAGAACATTGACTCTGTTTAGGAACGACATTAACATTTCAGACCAAGATTATAAGAAGGGATTTTGTCTGCACGCTATTGATGTAGATCCTTACTACTCATTTAGCACTAAAAAGAAGGGACATTGTCGACTAGAAATCATATTTGCTGAGGCATTACCAGAGAGTGTGACACTGATTATGTACGCCACGTTCCCAGAAGTACTCCATATCAACAGTGCCAGGGGAGTCTATTTCAAATGAATAATATAGAACTTGAACGTTTACTCATAGGATATCCAGCAACTTTATGCGCCTCTGATCAAATTAAAGTTCAAAAAGGACAGTTTGTTATTTCTAAAACGGATACGAGTGATGGACCTGGAAAGCACTGGGTCACTTTTTATTTTCCGATACAAGGACCTTATGAATTCTTTGATTCTCTAGGAAAAATGCCAAACGACTACGATGTCGGCTTTGAAACCATATTAACAAACGAGTACTGGATGATTCGTGATCCTATTCAAGACTCTAAATCGGACACCTGTGGACTTTATTGCGTGTATTACGTCATGACTAGATGTACAGGAATGACTTTAAAAGACATTGTCAAACCTTTTAATGTGTATGATAGAAAATGGAATGATATCTACATTGACAGAATTGTAAACAAAAACAAACTATAGAACCAGTTTATATTTATTTATTTTGTATGTATATAACAATAAAATAGAAATCAAAAGAAAATATTGTCTTTGTTTTAAAACGAGATCCAGTCTATATTTGCTTTATGAGTCTTTTTAGTTTTTTTCTCTTTCTTGATCGCGCTTTCCCCTGGTGGAGTTAATGAGGCTCTGGCCACTTTAGGATGTATGGGCTCATCATCTTTTGTTTCTCCAGATACGGTATACTTGAACTGTTGCATACGCCGATATTTTTCGTAGGGAACCAAAATAAATTTTTTTCCATTATAGCAATACGGGTTCTAGATACACAAACGCAATTTTCACTAAGGTGTAGATCACTCGTGGCTTATGTTGGATGGCTTCTTTCTTTTGATTGAATCCAATTTTTCTGTTTCCGAGTATATGAATAAAACGTTTCTGGCGCTTAAGCCTATTTTTTTCAGAAGGTGTAAAAAAGAACAAAGAAAAATATCAAACAGGGAATGCCACGCACCAAAAGCGCAGCCTCCCCAAAACGAACCCCCAGCACGCAAACGCGTGCACCACACACACACACCCAAAGCTTACACATCAGGACAAAATGAACAACACACACACACACACTCAAAGCCAACACATAAGGACAAGACGAACAATAAGCATACACACACGCGCGCACACAAAGTCAACACACAAGGACAAAACGAACAAACAAAGGAACACAGTGGGGCACCGCCTTGGAACGGTCAGTGGCAAAAACACCACTGGGGAGCTTAAACCGGTTTATGGTGCGCACCCAACCTCACTCTTACCCCCACCATGTTCCAAAGACATGGGACAGTGTAAATAAAAGTAATCCCCTCCAGGTGAATCTCTAACACACGTAATAGAAACAAAAAGGCATGGCATGTAAAACACAAAAATGCTCGTGTATAAATATATAAAAAGCAAACCTTAAGAACCAAAAACGTATGTACTCAATGCCTCATAGAGTCCTCCCCCTCTTCCGTCAGACGCAATCAAAGAGGGAAGCGTAGTGTCCAACTGTAAACGGGTTGAACACTAAACATGCGGTATGTCTCAAAACAGTTGGGTCGTAACCTCTTTTAATAAAACGTTTGATAATCTTTCCAAATACATTTGGAAAATTACCATGACCCAAGATCTTACGAAGTTTGTAAACCACATCCCCATAAAAAACGGGTTTAGAAATACCTTCTCGCAGAAGTGTCTTTAAATTACTATTGAATTTTAAAACTAAATCAGAATTACGATAATAAAATTTAGTAAAATATTTACGCAATTTGTAATAACGGTAGCCTTGCTGAAGAAGTTTACTTGTAATATATTGATTACGTTCATTGAAATGCTTGACATGACTACACGCTCTGGCAAACCGAATTAATTGAGAAATATATACCCCATAAGATGTAGCCTGAGGTACATCCCCATCCAAATGGGGAAAATTTACAATACTAAAATTAAAATCATCCCTCTTGTCATAAATTTTGGTATGTATAATATTGTCGTAAATAGAGGGATGTAAATCTAAAAAAGAAGCATCAGTATCCGAATTGTTAGTTTTAATTAACTGAAGCTCCCTAGGATAAATAGTACCCACCAAACGACCAAAAAACGGATTATCCATATTAAGAATATCATCCAGATAGCGTGATGTATTATTAAATGCAGTTATAATATCTGCTTGCGTATCTGGAGAAAGGCTCAACATAAAGTCCTTTCATAACAAATATAAAAACAAATCTGCGACAAGGGGTGCACAATTTGTTCCCATGGGAATACCAACAACTTGTCTAAAAACTGCATTCCCAAACTGATGTAAATGTTGTTCAATAAAAGGAAAGGGCTTTACAAACTTCGTCACAGGTCCACATAGTATAATGTTTAATAATAATTGCTAGTAAAAAAGCTTTATCAAAATTGCAAGCGATAAATGTAGCATTCTCTCTGGCAAAAGTCTTTTGAATTAGGGCAGTTAATTTGTCATTTATTAAGTTATGTGGTAAAGTGGTATACAAAGTAGAAAAATCGTATGTACTGACTGTAGATACCTTGTAATTATTAATTTTCAACTTATCCAGGATTTCGCCAGAATTTTTAATCGACGAAAAAAAAGTAAGGCGTATTTTAAACCTGAGAATATTGTAGGCAATCTGGGCGAGAGCTCTCAGTTGATGTCTGGTAATTGTACTCAACAATGCTTTCCTTTGCGTGGCTGTAGTGTTTTTAAGAAGATGTAAGAAATGACGTTGCTGTTTGATTAGTTCAACCATGGTTACTCTTACGCTGCTTTGGTCTTCCTTCTTACGTTAATCTGTAGACTATAGGGTCTTCACCCGGAAAAATAAGGGTTCTTAAACGGTATCTATCATTGGCGTGAGGGCTCATATCCACCAAAAAATAACCGTGTTTCGTGCTTAATGCGTCTTCATAAGCTTTCATGAATCTTTTTGTTTTACCAGAGTAGAGTTGTCGTCCCAATATTCCTACTTGCGATACATCTCTCAAATTTTTCATGAGTACCATATACCACGTATTCAAGGCAATAGTCCTGGCGTGTTTACCTCCCGGATACAAGTTCTGTGTAATTAGTATAACAGATACCCTCCTATGATGACAGCCCTGCGTGAAAAGTAACTCCATGTCTTTGTTTCGCATTACTTCGTGCATGAGATCATCGATAATAATCAGCTTGTGCCTCTTGTCACGGGTAAAGTCGTCCACTTCTTCACCCGTTGGCAGTCCTTGTTTACTATAAAAGTTTGGAATAGACCTTTCCATGTCGTCAAACAAGTCTTGATGTATACCGTAACAGTATAATACGTGCGAAGGTGGTTCTCTCGAATACATATCTTTCACATTTTTCAAAAACCTGTACACCCATTGCGTTTTACCGCTTCCGGTTTGACCACTAATACACATACTGGAGCAAGGTTCAAAAGGTAATGATGTTTTCATTATTTTTTGAGCTTTGGACTTGGTAAGGCGTATCCGATACAACTACTGAGTAGACTGATCCACAATTCGCTAGCACCGTTTTGAAGAGATAGGTTAATGATGGAGGTAATGATGATCACATAAACAATGATCATTTGACAAAAGTACACGATCTCAGCTTGAGGTACTCGAGTGCCTAATAAATGCCAACGGTCACTAATGGACCTGTTTTCTTGTTCATTAGAATGTGGAAAACGTATAAACGTTTCCCTTTCAGGGGTGTGAGTACCTGCGGGATTCATATTCTTACGTTGATTAAGGCGAGAATGGGAGTTCTTTCCATGAAATGACAAACGCATCATATTCTTACATGTTTTTATTAATGATATAAAATATCTAAACGCCTGTAACATTTTTTAAAACAGCTGTTACACTTTTTTGAAACAGCATTGTCAGAAACGTAAACGGACCCTAGGGAAAATTACATGTTAAAGTGCAAAAGCTGTAACGTAGATAACAAAAACTAAAATACAGATGGCAAAAACCTTAACACATAAATTTAATTTTAAAACGTATTAACATCAATCTAACTAACACAGTACGGTTCAGTGTCAAAATCTGCAATTTTTCTACGTTTTGTATACACCTCTTGATATTTTTTGTTTTCTTCTCGATTGACTATTTTCCTTTTTCTCTTATCTCTACAAATTTTATGCGGATTTGTTACTGTAATGCTCGGACAACCTTTCGGATCGGTCACAATGTGTTTTACACTTTCAAAATTGATCAACTGACTATTTTTATAATTCAAAGTAAAACCCCTAACCTTACACGTCTCTTTATTTTTACTGGTTTTGTAAGCGTAATTTTTAGGGCCACCAGAGACAAACTCTACAATGTACTCCCCACCGTCAAGCTCATCTGTAAGTTCCCCCAAGTAATCACCTAATGGAGGATCATACTGTCCTGGGCGACTTACATATATCACACTGTCTGTATCATAATACAGAACCCTCCTATTGAGCTTTTCGAGTACACTGTAAAGTTTAAGTCTGGCCCAACAAGTTGTAAAAGTAGCTAAATAGATGTTTGTTTTATTATCTTCGGGTTGACAGTCTTGTTTGAATTGCCATTCTACTTGTAACATGTCATTGGAAAGGATATGAAAATTGAGTGGTTGTTTCGTAGGATCAGAAAACAGTTGGAAGAAAAGGTTTGCCTGCGTTTCGTGAAAGAACTCTGTCTGACGCATATTGAGACGTTGACCAAACTTACCCCAAAAGCTATTGAGACATAGTTTAGCCAGCGCTCTCAAACCTGGATTCTTCCTAATGTTTGACCGATCCAATGAAACACCCTCTTTCTCCATATATTGAGTTATGTAATTCTTCATGTCTTGTTCATTTTGTATCCAGTCAGGGGAGCCGCTTGCCTCTTGCTTAAACTTTAAAAATGTGTTTATGTAATTGGCAAACAGCCCGCTTTCACTGGTTTTAGGGTCATATTGAGTGGTTTCCTCCCAGTGGTATACTTCATATATTTTCATAATGGTATAACCTAATCTTAAAGCGGTCTGGATCTCTGGCGTACACCACGTGCCAGTGAACGCTCTATCATCATCCGGCAATCACAGGGTTTTGGTTTTCATTATCTGCGCAGGTCCTACATAAGGGAATTTCAGCTTGCCATTTGACCTATAAGGAAGGACGGGATGTATAGACCTCTTGGTGGTACTATTTTTACTTTGGCAATACCAAAGTACTCCTTTAAGTCATTAAAATCTTTTGTTATATGACGGGTGACCTACAGGATACTGGCAATACTTGTTGACCCAAGGATACAAACTAGTGAAATCCACATATTTGACTTGCTCGCTTTCATCAACTTGGTAGTAGAGTTTACTGGCATTGGTGCGTCCCCCGAAGAAACTTTCCCTAGGATCTAACCTGTCTGTTAAATCTAAATTATCAAGAAAATGCTTCATCTCAGAATTTTGATTCTTGTGTTTTCTGAATTCATGCTCCCAAATACAAACATATTTCATTCCTAATTGTTCTATGTAAGCTTTCTTTTTCATTGTCAACGCGAATAGTTCGTCTAACGATTGATTGGTGAGTGGATGACACGTATTTTCGCGATTATCAGTGAAACAATCTCGGCATCCATGCCAATAGCACCCGTTGAGCTCATACGCTGTGTTTGTTTCTTCACAATACCCATCTAATTTATATCGCGTACCTGGTAAAGATTTTTCGCCAATATTTAATGCGTGTTGAATTTTGATATTTTTATTATGTGCCAACCATTCTAACCATTCTATAGAGACCTTACTATATTGATCATTGTAACCACCAGGAGGAATTTTTGCTATCATTGTACGTACAAATTTTTTCTCTCTCACTTCCTTTCCAGTCAGTTCGGTTTCGTGGATCCATTCATTTTCGTAATACATACAGCTTTCCATCTACTAATTTTGCGGGTACCCAATCATTTTCACCCTCTAATTCTACTTTCCATTCTTCTTCTAAAAATTTGGTTCTAAATACATTCATGCAGACGGAAGCTATAGTCACGGAATCGAATGGATCTACGGCCCGTAATAACTTTTCTTCTTCCTGCCCTTTCTCATTTATTTCAAACTCTCTTTCGCCCGTAGCATTCATCAATAATTCTCTAAATTTTAAACACGCTTGTCTCAAAATATCAACATCGCTTCTACAATATTCTAACATTTCTTTTGTAAAATCAAACACATCATTCTTTTTCTCACTCAACCATGCTAACAAATCAGATCTCTCTTTCTCACTCATAAAATCATGTCCGTAAAATTTAGCCTCAGGGTAGGGTCCTATATAATTTTTGTTTTCTTTTGTATTAAAATAATGAGGGAACCACCCTTTTTTCAATTCATCTAATCCAATTCATCTAATCCAAAGGCTTTCGGTAACGCAGATAATTTCATGGGTAAAAAATTGAGACTGTCAATCACTTCAATATGTAAATCTTGCTCCAACGTCATGTACATAATTTTGGATCCGCTATAAATGATTTTGTCGGGTCTAAGACATTCGTCACAACGGGTACCGCATTTTTTACATATAGACTCGGGCGTTAAGTCTTTATTAATGCATTCCGGACATACAGTATGGGCCACTACAAAATTGGGACGATGCGTGGTTTTACCGCACCATGACGTTCTACAATTTTGACATTTGGAGCAAGATTTACATACCTGTTGCGATTGGCAGACTTTACAATCAATTTTCCTATTAGGTACATATCCATTTTCACACACTGATGTTTCATCCTGACTACACTCAAAATAAAAAAATATGAACTTTGGTATGTGATCTTCCATTGCTGGGGTGGCTCTTAAATAACACAAATGTCCTTCCAAAACATATTCGTTACATGAACTGCACATATACTCTCCACACTGGTGTTCTTCTTTCTTGCGTTGATCTAATCTTAACACTTTATAGCATGAAGGGCACTTCCACCATTTGTCGCATTGTGAGGTTCCGCTGGGTTTTCCTTTATTTTTTCCTTTCTTATGTATAGGTATTTGTTTATGTTTTTGATAGCACTCTTCTGATCTACAGTCCATGTTGCATTCTTTACATTTCACTGGCGTCTCTGTTTTAGGGCATTGGTCTCTTTTACAAATAATACAATGTGTTTCGCACTGGTGTCTTTCTTTGTGGTCGTAATGTTTGAGACATTTTTCACAAAAGTAATTGGCGCTAAAGAAGCCGACGATACTGGTGATGGCATGAAAGTGATTGTCGTCCACTAAGTATATGTAGATGCAAGGACGCTCGTCAGAACTTGGACTGGTGATGAATTTATTGCCTAGCATGGCATTGATCACTATTACGCGTACTCCCAGGACTTCTTCAAACGCCGTGATATCTTCTAAACTAGCTGGTCTGTCCAATGGTATTTGAGCTAATTTACTTATTGCAGCCGCCAACTGTCGTTGTTCGTCTCTTTTCTTTTTTCTCAAGTTCATAAAATAACTTTCTGGTACTTTTCGATGTTCTAGGATAAGTTGTAGATTACTCTTCTTTTGTCTGTTTTTGGTTATTTCTTTCCATTCATTTTCCGTGCATCTTTTTAATTTGGCCCAACTGACTCCAATCGCTCTGGCCATACACATCTGGTCGTCATTTTCTATGGTAACTATAGATTTTTTCAACTGTAACGAGTTGTTTTTTCCTTTTAGTTTAGTGATTCTTCGTCTAGCCCCTACTTTAGGTAAATCTATAGTTCCGACGGATATGTCAAACCTTTCGTCGATGGACAAGTCTTTATTACTATTCAGCACTTTCTCAATAGTCCCCATCACTTTATCTGCATTCAGTTGGTCCCAGGGCTGGAGGGGTACGACAATTGGGTCATGCAGTCCTTGGTGGTGTATAACAACACGCCCTAAATCGTTCCCTACCAAATCGCCCCGGGCTTCCTCTAACACTTCGTCAAACATATGATGGAGACCTTGTCTCACATCTTCTAGTCTCTCTCCTCTATACTGCTCACTGATCTTGACTTGATACGTACGATCTACTGCAGCGCTTTTTGCATAAGTCTTTTCTGATTTTTTTCTAATGGTATACTGGAGTCCCTTAGGGTCGGGTCTATGAGAGGACCCGGTTGGGGCTCTTCTCCGCCACCTATCTGTACCCCTAGTGATGTAGGGTGCCACTCCCCATCTTGAATACAAGCAGCCGTCGTTTCTTCCATCTCGTCATCAAATAGTGACGCTTTAATACACTGTTCTATCTCTTCTTGTTCTCTTACGTATTCCAGGACCAACTCCATATCGTTTGTATTCTGGTCAGTTGGCTCCCCAAAATGTTGAAGTATGTTATTCAACTCTTCGTCAACAAAGTCTTTACCGTATTGTGGGTTCCTCAATTGAAACAAACGGAACCGCACACCCGGGGAGTCCTGAATCCCCCATGTAGCTGCGAAATCCATTAGGTCGTCTGCGCTGTTAAAAGAATTTACCATCATTTCAATGGTTCTCTCCATGTTGCCTGTTCAAATTCTAAAAGTTAGAATAAATGATGTCAGTCCAGCTCCTTCTTATATATAGTGTAGTGAGCCTTGCTTTCATTCATTGGTGCTTAGTTATTTTAAAATTCCTCTATGAATGACCCACTCATCATCTGAAAAAATAGTATGTCCGTTATTTTAAATTCCTCTATGAAAGACCGATTTATCATGTGAAAAGTAAGTCTATGTGTTATTTCAAAATTCCTCTATAGACCGTTCTTATATACTGTCAAGAAAGATTTAAAACGAGGCAGTCTATTTTTAGTAAAAGCGTCATTTATCTTAAATTTGATTGGCTGTTAAAATACAAGTTTATTCCAGTTTCATCTATTTATATGGACTCATATCGTGACGCGCTGCTATGCTATGCTATGCTTTGCTATGCTATGTTGCACTATTGTGTATGCTATGCTGCACTATGTAATGCTATACTGTACTATTATGTATGCAATGCTATGCTATATGCTATGTTGTACTATTGTGTATGCTTTGCTATGCTATACTATACTATGTTATACTATTGTGTATGCTATGCTAAGCGCTGCTATGCTATTGAGTATGCTATGTTGCACTATTGTGTATGCTTTGCTATGTTATACTATGCTATATGCTATGTTGTACTATTGTATATGCTTTGCTATGCTATACTATACTATGCTATGCTATTGTGTATGCTATGCTAAGGGTTGCTATGCTATTGGGTATGCTATGGTACACTATTGTGTATGCTTTGCTATGCTATACTATGCTATACTATTGTGTATGCTATGCTATGTTATGCTGTACTATGCTATGCTATGCTATATGCTATGTTGTACTATTGTCTATGCTTTGCTATGCTATACTATACTATGCTATGCTAAGCGCTGCTATGCTATTGTGTATGCTATGTTATACTATTGTGTATGCTATGTTGCACTATTGTGTATGCTTTGCTATGCTATACTATACTATGCTATACTATTGTGTATGCTATGCTATGCGCTGCTATGCTATGCTGTACTATTGTGTATGCTATGCTGCACTATGTAATGCTTTGCTATGCTGTATGCTATGTTGTACTATTGTGTATGCTGTGCTATTCTATACTATACTATGCTATGCTATTGTGTATGCTATGCTATGCGCTGCTATGCTATTGTGTATGCTATTCTATGCTATACTATACTATACTATACTAAATACTAAATACTAAATACTAAACTATACTATACTTTACTATACTATACTATACTATACTATACTATACTATACTAATACTAATACTAATACTAATACTATACTGATACTGATACTGATACTGATACTGATACTATATTATATACTATACTATACTATACTATAGTGTAATTTGAAGAAAATAGAAATGCATCAATTTAAGCTATTGTTTACATGTTTCAGGTTGAAATTTGGTAGAATTTAGACTGACTCAATTCTCAAATTGTTGAGAAAAAAATACTTATCATGATTTTGAATGCAACTTAAAGGAAATTCATGTTCGTTTACACTTTTTTTTTTATTTAATTTCATTTCAAGGTCCAGTCCTATGAAGTTGTGGTTAGTGATAACAGCAGTTTTGTATATTCGGTATAGACTGGACTATTCAATTAGAAAAAGATAACGCTATCTGTCAGCAGAGAGCGTGTATTAAAGATTTATTTACCTTTCACCGTTAATGCATGGTAAACCATTTGCTGAGAAAACATTCTAAATCAAAGCGCTCAAAGCGCTGATGGTGGCTGCTAATTAATGTTTAAAATATTACAAAGAAAGTGACAACTGAGGAATTGTTAATATAAACTATAAGAACTTTTTTGCATTTTTTTAATATTCGGCTTTGGTTTCAAAATTAATCCTTTTTCACTGCCAGTCATTGTTTACATACACACTAATTCAGTCTTTAACGAATAGTTTTGATTATTTGTGAGGAAAACGACAACATAAATTACATCGAAAATGTTTTACTATGAATAAATAATATAAGCTTTTTCTTCAAATCATTTAGCTTTTAAGATTTCTTTTTAAAGCTTTTGGGCAGTGTCTGTCATGAATTATTATACACACTGATTTAGTCCGTATCAGATAGCTGTGGTTTTCATGAGACTTTTGTGAAAGAAAACAACACAAACATGCACCACAGATGCACCTCAGAATGTCAGTTCTGCAGCTAGGGTATTTTAGATGTGCATTAATTATCACTCCTTGGCAAAAGTGCTGGACATTAAGTCAGACAAACTTACAACTTTAGTCAGACCGAGAAAAAAGTCGAAAATATGTAACTGGCGAAACGAAACCGTTTTAACTTTTTATACATATTTTTTGTATCCAGATATATTGAGACGCACCATGAGAAACCAGCATAGTGCGTTAGCGAACAGCAAGGATTCTGACCAGAGTGGTGTATGGATCCGCAGTTTGATTTGGGCCCATGCTGGTCACAAATGCACTGTGTTGTTTTTCTCATGGTGCGACTCGAATTAATTTAGCTGAAGTGAGCAGAATCTGTCTTGAAACAATCCAGTTTTTAAGTTGACCAAATCTGTTATCCGACGACTTGCTACAGTCTGACACATTGCCTTTTAAAAAAGGCGAGTATTAGTATCATCGCTTCGCCCGCTTTCATGGGCTTACAAGTTGATGAAATCGTGATACAGTAGCACCACTTAGTCAACGCGAGCTTGAAACACTTCTCAGCTTGGGCGACCTGTGGGTTTCCACGTTGATAATTCGTGTTTTGTCGGACGAAATTATACCGAATACATGTGTATCTATGCACACATATAGTATCTTATATTGTACATTTGCTGAAGGAAGATTATCCGTGAGGGAATATTATTTAGAAAACATACATGTCTTTGATTCTCACGGCAGGTCACATTGCAAACAATATCGAATGAATTTTAACTGAATGTTCTTTCATTTTTGTTCACTCTCGTATTGTAAGCATGTTTTAGTATATTTTGTTCTTGATATAACGATAAACTGTACATGTTCAAGTTATATCAATAAAGTACTGTTCTGTTCATAAATCATCTCACTAAATTTGCGCTGTTAATTGGCAGTATCAACGCCTGAGGAAATCCATATCACTGCTGATTATCGATTTTCTATAAATAGCCTAATCAACATGCGGTCATATTTTTGCGTGCTTGAAACGAAAACGAGACAATGCAGTCGAAAATTCAGTAACATTCTTAGATCACTAGGGTTGCATTAATATAATATCTTACAATTTGAAAGCTATGACGAAATTTAAGTTTGTTCTGACATATTTGAAAAGTATTACAACTTGCTGGAAAAGCTATCAGCAGTACAAACTGGTATTGTCTATGGACCGGAAATGTTTGGAAACTTTTCCGTTGAAATTCCGTTTCTATTTTTAGCCGCGGATTATTGCTATCAGAAGTCATTGTTCTTTATCAAATAAAGCCTTAAATTTCGGAAGCTATACATGTGACACTGCGGTTAGGAAACATTTTTGAATTGTCAGTCTGGATTCCCAGGCTAGGTTTCTATATACATAAGCTACCTTTTTCAACGTTATAAGCTACGTGACCTCTGGGGCAGTACTACATCGCTCCAGTTCAGGTGACATGAGGTCATCGTTTATTCACGTGACCATAAATTTGCATATTTGTATTCATACACGTTGTTGTTTTAATTAAAACGTATTGTATTGTTTGTATTGATTTTAGTCGCCGAATTTACATTAAAAATGGTATTAAGGCATATATTGTAGCTTTTCAAATTATGCACGTTGTGTAGATAATTGTTTACCTAGAAAGCTTGGAACTATTTTTGGTTGTGTTGTTAGGATGGTCTTAAGAACTGACAAGATTTTTCAAACGGAGTATTCTTTTTGACACTGGTGGCAGCTAGCAGCCACCAAAAATTCTATTCATATATAGGGGGCAAGTAATTACAATAATTGAAGTAAATGACTACCACTTCAAAACTCTACATTCAAAGAAATATTTAATTGAAAAATGCAAGAGGCATCTTCAAGAGGGTTGCTTTCCTATAATTAATCTAAAAGCCTGGAAAAGAAGGGACTCTCTATTCCAGTTTTTTTTTAATATCAAGGTGTATTTTTAATTCAAATGCGAGCTATGCAGTTTGTTTCTACACTCACAAATGAATTTGCTCATTGTCTATTACCATATAGTAATAAACATGACACCGCCTGGCTTCAAACTAATGCCTTTTTAATGGGAATTGTCTCTTCAAAATTCTGTTTTGAAGATATGGACAAGTATGTATTCTGTTCTGTGGAACGAGGAATAAATCTTGTGAAAAAAAGAAGTGAATGAACAAACTATTAAGTGTGAAGCGCATTTTCAGTATTATTTTCTTGGAAATGGATTTGTGAAGTACAGAAGAATATTATTTATACATTTTTGCGCTATAGAAATGCATTTGTATTAACTAAGTGACTGTGGTTTATTTCACATCAGTCTATAAAAATACAGTTAAATACGATCGAAATTGCATAGTGTACAATAATTTTGATTTTTGCGCTATAGAAATGCATTTGTATTTGTATTAACTAAGTGACTGTGGTTTATTTCACATCAGTCTATAAAAATACAGTTAAATACGATCGAAATTGCATAGTGTGCAATAATTTTGATTTTTGCGCTATAGAAATGCATTTGTATTTGTATTAACTAAGTGACTGTGGTTTATTTCACATCAGTCTATAAAAATACAGTTAAATGCGATCGAAATTGCATAGTGTACAATAATTTTTATTTTTGCGCTATAGAAATGCATTTGTATTTGTATTAACTAAGTGACTGTGGTTTATTTCACATCAGTCTATAAAAATACAGTTTAATACGATCGAAATTGCATAGTGTACAATAATTTTGATTTTTGCGCTATAGAAATGCATTTGTATTTGTATTAACTAAGTGACTGTGGTTTATTTCACATCAGTTTGTAAAAATACAGTTTAATACGATCATGTTGTAAAAATATAATGTAGATTGAACACTTACCTTGTTCGTGACACAAAACATTGATAATAAAGTGCACGTAGAAATAAATATTTTTTAGGACTAAGCGCCTCTTGTATATACTGAGAACTGACTTGATTAAGTCCAGTACTCCCAGGGTTATTATGTGTAATGAATTTACAAGTATCTCGCATGCATTTGTTGTCTCTATTTAGGGGTCTGATGGGATCTTTTAATTACAAGTAGAGAGGTCACTTTTATGTGTACTCCAATAATAGGTTTTTAACGATCTCGTATAATTACCTACAGGCAGTTGAAATGGGAACCCACGGACAAATCAATTATTGACGCAGCATGAACTTGTCTAAGCTTGTTTGTAGAAATATTCTCATTAAAGAACTTTTTTTTCATGTACTTGTATACATTTCCGAGAGCGCGATACATCATTCCTTTGCTATAAGTACATATAAGATACTTTGTAATTATAAATACACAATATATGTAATATGTTTTTATCCATTTATATCAGTGTGCAATTTATATACAGATGTACATTCGATCTCATTCTGGTTTCGCTCTTGGTATTGTTCACAACTTATGTTAATTGTAATAATAAGACCGCCGCGCGCTTGTTCTTCAAGATGGCCGCCGCACGTGCTGTGCACGTGATTTTCACGCATGGACAAACCTGACCCCAAAGAGCTGCCTATACTACTTATGAATACTTCTCAAAATTCTGATAAAAAAGAAACAAATATCTATACGTTCCATTGACTAAGTAAAACACTTTCTAACCATAGGGGGTAAATTGTAACGGCATATGACCCGAATGACGTATTACGCTGAAAATGTAGTACTGTAAAATGCGAATTATTTGCGTTGTTAGAATCGAAATAATAAATATGTTCCAATAATTTTATCAATTAATAAAACATGGGCAGTCGTTTGGATGCGAATAATTAAATCACTCGTGCTACACACTCGTGATTTAATTATTACGCATCCAAACTCCTGCCCATATTTTATTAACTGATAAAATATAGGAAAAGATTTATTATTTCTTAAATAAGCCACGACGTCAGAGTACTTGCCGTATTGATAGGTAAATAAGCCACGACCTCAGAGTACTTGCCGTATTGATTGGTAAATAAGCCATGACGTCAGAGTACTTGCCGTATTGATAGGTAAATAAGCCACGACGTCAGAGTACTTGCCGTATTGATAGGTAAATAAGCCACGACGTCAGAAAGCACAGACATTTTGGCGTGTCGGAAGTGGTTTAGAGTTGTCCCCCGCTACCTCGTGAAATAGCTTCTAATTTCCCCATATACCCACGGAATACTGAAAAACTATATTTTGAATAAAAGAAAGGACATTGCATCAACTGTTACAATGCGTACAAGCCTATAGAAGGCCAAATTCATGATATAAAATGAACGGTTATTTACAAGGAAGAAAAAAAATGTCAGTTAATTTGCGACCAGTCAGGATCCATGCTCTTCGCTAACAGGTTTCTCTAATTCCAATAAGCTTTGAAAGCGGACAGCATAGATCCTGACTACATTGCGCGGATGCGCAGGCTGGTTTGGATCCATGCTGGTCGCAAACGCACTATGTTGGTTATTCCCATGGCGCGGCTCATTTATTTAAGATATGGCATATAAACATGTATAAAATAACAAGATTTGTCGAAATTTTGAAAACTTCGAGGTGATCGTCTCGGATAAGAAGTAACATGTTTCAAGTCTATTTACTCGTAGGCATTATGCAATATGCCATATATATAGCTAGCATTCAGATAGTTTACTTTTATGGTTACGGTTGATAAGCGATTTTAGATATGACGGCACATCTGTTTGTTTCCTTATCATTTTTTGTCCGTTTCCCCTAAACTTGCACGTGCAGCCTGATCGGTCAAAAATAAGACATTAACATCCGTCTTGTATTACATCAGCTGCTGATTGTATCATTCAGTAGGATAGTTGGTGAATAAAAAATATCACCCTTTTTATTTTTGAACATATAATTTTCGTTTGTTTTAGCCAACTTGTTTATAAAGAAGACGAATCACGTCTGCTTATTTGATATGATATCAATAACGTCTACATATCATAAATAATGCATTTTCATTGCAGGAGTAAGTATTATATAACCAGCACAAATGCTTTTTATTGGAGACGTTTTAGAAACTATAAAGACGTAAAAAGGTAGAAACTATTGATAATAGTTTCCATCACGTAAAAAGATAGATAGGAACAAAGATGTCCTTTTACCTTAAACTGTACTGCCGCGTACAAGGTAGTAAGAGGTATCAGGCTACCTTAATTCGTATTATAATATACATGTTCAAGTTCTAAATGAGAAATATCCGGTTTTCCATTTTCCTAGAAGTAATATTTCAGTTATAGGAAGGAAAACATTTTATAGCGGAGAGGAATGGCTGTGTTTTCATACACGGGAATTGTTTGTGTTTTGCTATTTGTTTTCTACTTCTGTGTGATATTTGGACGTTCTATCGAAAGTTCAGGTAACCAAGATAATACAAACCTAATAAATTTTCTTTGTTATGAATTTATTACACAGCAGAACTGTATATGATTAATGAAAACAAATGACGTTCCACTTATTACTAACATTCATGGAAAATGTAATGCAGATAATTATATAGTAAAAACAAAAAAGTAAATGGGTCATTTTCATAACTCACTTCACTGTTATTTACTTATATATTTTGTTTCACTGATTGTTTCATGTTACTTAAGGATGTACGAGCGATTTTCAGATTATCCGCCATTTTGAAAAAGAAGTTTCTTTAAATATTTATTTCTAACACACTTAATGGCAAAGAAAAAAGCTTGATAATCAAAATATGGATAAAAATGTACTATGTAACCAATCAGATTCTACTGTTTGCGAAAGTAAAACTTCACCCTTATTTTTTGACGTCATTTGCCTTAATCTGATGTAAGATGCACAATTGGATAGGGGTCTGTAATTTCAAATGTCTATTTAAGTATACTGAATACATGTTATTTGATTAAACGCCTATTTTTATACAATGATATATTCAGTGGCGTTGTCCATGATAATAATATTTTTATTACAATAATATCAATAATGACAATAATAACAACGTTCATGTAACAAAGAGTCATGACCGCACCCCTTCACTTAAGGTCATTTTACCCCTATTGCGAATACCAGTGCTTAGTAGATTAGGTTTGTTCTGATATTTTTTTTCTGATTGATGAATATAATATGATAAGCTACTATTGAAATAAAGGTTTTAACATACCACTTTATATTTAATACCTAGGAAACATAAATGAAAACAAAAGAACTGAAAATAATAAAAATTCACCAGTTTTTTTTTCAAGTTTTGTTTTCTTATCTTAGATGTAAGGTGGACCAACTTTTTCCTTTCTGTTTTGAAGCATTATTGTGTGTCATTCAAACAGCAAACTATCTTTAAATTCTTAACAGCAGAATATTTTTGTAGATTTAAATACGTTTTTCCATTGAACAACGTGGGTGGGGTAATTATGTCAACAGGATTTGTTCCCAGTAACCTTTTGACTCCGGCTAGACGTTGTATAGACGTTAGATCCAGACGTCGGATTAACGTTGGATTTTGGTTGGATTTTCAAACTGTTTAGACGTCGGATGCCGACGTTGGCTAGACGTCGTAATCCGACCATTTTCCAACGTATATCCAACCATTTTCCAACCCAAATCCGACTATTTTTCAACGTAATTTATGATCAGAAAAGTAATCAATACATGTATGTTTTCCATCTTTTTTTATACTGTGGTGGTCTAAATTAATGTAATAAGTCTTAAAGGTAATCCAATAACTGAAACTTTCAAGTTTGGTCATTTTTGCATGATTCTTCAACTCCGCTAAGATGTCCATCTGAAATGTGTAAAATTCGAGAGTTTCATCCGTTACATCATTTTATCGAAATCGAAAACTTTTACATGTATACTAGAGCTTTTACTAAAGAGCATAATTACTACGTGCTAAACAAGCATGTATACTATCTTAGATTTAAATGTAATTAAGTTTTGTTTAACGCAATTGCTTGTTTACAGTAAAAAATAATGCATCAATCTTTGGAAAAAACAATAAGTAAAGAAATCGTAATATTAATAAGGATCACTATTAAAATAATTATAATTTTAAAATCGCGTTGCGGAAGTCTTTGTTTAAAATATTTATAAACTTGCTCTCTCTCTCTCTCTAACCTCCAACAAATATGAAATTACTGGAAGACTGTGTAAACCGATGCAGGCTTATCTGACGGATGTATGACTAATAGACAACTTGTGCAGAAGATCTTTAGTGATTTCAAGAAAAATTTATACATGTAAAGTTTAAAATTGACGAAAATAAATCTGGACCAAAAAATAGACAATCTCATTCAATCTGGTAACACAATTAATTGGTTTTGATATGCCGGTGAAATATTACTTATAAGCTCATGTTCAAGCCTTTAACAAAACAGGTAAATGCATTGTGTCTTTAAACTGTACTGTTTTGCTAAATTATAGCAGTTAGTTTTATAACAAACAAGTATTCAACATACTTTAAGTCCAACCTAATTCAAAGGTCTCCTAGATGTCTAAGTCTGAGTCAGTGACGTCTAAAATCCAACGTCTAACCAGCCCGCCCGCTTAGCTCAGAATGGAGGGCGTTAAACTACGGATCGCGGGTTCGCGAGTTCGATCCCCGGGCGGGGCGTATGTTCTCCTTGACGATTTGATAAAAGAAATTGTGTCTGAAATCATTCGTCCTCCATCTCTGAAAATTCATGTGGGGAAGTTGGCAGTTACTTGCGGGGAACAGGTTTGTACTGGTACAGAATCCAGGAATACTGGTTACGTTAACTGCCCATCGTTACATGACTGAATTACTGTTGAAAAACGGCGTTATACCCGAAACAAACAAAAAACAAAAAGTCTAACCAATGTCGGTACGATGTCGGGTGTTTCTTGGGTTAGTGACCTTTATTCTTTTATAATACTAATAATAACACCCTATGTTCTCCCCCTCTACCTCTTGCGAGTGATCAAAACAATAAACAGACACGCGAAAGGTAAGAAATCATCTTCAAATTCATTATTTTTCATTACACTGTATGTGTATTTAAGTTTAACGATAAGTCTAACATAAATATGTGTAACTGATGATATAATAGATGAAACTGACAGGTAATGCTTATAAAATGCTGCCAAAATATTGACTGATAACACTCATTGCATGAAAATTCACTCGACCAAGTCACGAAACTGATGAATAACACGTCAAATTGATTTGTAATCCAATAATCCATGACGTTTTCTGAAAAAAAAGTATGCATACTCCATAAATATAATGTAAACAAGATGTTTCATATCTGTTGCGTTTTTTAATGAAATTAATTTTTATCTAGTCCGTGAAATAAAAATCACTGTATTCCGACTTGCCAATTTTGATATTTGATCTGAACGCGTATTTGCGAGTGAAATTGTATTCAATCTTGCGAGTAAAGTAGGCAATTTATGTCCTTTAAAGGCGTAAATGGAATATGGATTAAAAAAGTGCATACGAAATTGTCTCTTTTGATCAGTCGTCATGTATATAATGTCATTTAATGTCGAATCCCTCGTGCTATGCTTGTACTAATCCATTGTGGGTGGGGTGGAGTGTCTGTGACTCGCTATCCTTTTTAATTATATAATGAATTGAATGCTTCAGCATCGTTTACATACAAGTATTCAGTGTTGGTTTTACACACATATACTATCATAAAATACAGAATTGGAAGCTAAAAGTATACACAGGGTCCCTACAATGTCATGCAAGAAGTTAACCATCGATTCCCTATGAAAATCAAGCAAAGAAATATTACCTGACGATTTCAAAATATCGATGGATGGACCCCCTCTGTCTGTCCGTTTGCCAACAAAATGATTTTTTAAAAACTATTGCACCCGCAAGTGTCATGCGAAAGGACGAATAAATAGAAAACGATTACGAAAACATTATCGGAAAAGTCGATTAAGTCCTTATTAGTAATTCAGGGTTTACTTCATGGTAAATCAGTCAACAAGATTCAAAAGTAGTACAACTATTTTGTCACGAATAGCCTTTTTGTTTCATTACCCGATTCCCTTCTTTCTCAATAATAACATAAACATGTTATCGTTACAAATACCGTGAGCGAGTAGTACAACCGTCGTGTTTGGTCAAGATTTAACCGTTATTTCTCATGTTAGTGAAATAATAGTGATAGCGCTTGCACACGCCGGGAATCTGTCCTTGCAGATTTAGTCGTTTACATTGCTAAGCCTGCCTCAATCCACTTCCGTTGTTTTGAAAATTGCGTGAGTTGCTCGTCTTTGTTTCAATACCATCGGCAAATTCCGACATTTAAATCGGAAGCTGTGTGTTATCTGGAAAGTATAAATGTATGAGAAATGATTTTCAAATCATGGTGGGTAGTCATTGGTAGGCAATAGAGATATTGCCAAAATTATGGCCTCTAGAGAGTTAAAAGCCTTTTCTTTGATTTTATCTTGTAACGTAGTTTATGACCCCACTTGACCAATATCTAAACGTCACTTATAGATTATCAAGATTAATATTCTGACAAAGATTCATTACGATATGATCATAGATGTGGCCTCTACATACTAGCTTTTCCTTTGATTTGACCTGGTGACCAAGTTTTTGACCCATCTGACGCAGATTTGAACTCAACCTAAATATCATAAAAAGTAACATTCTGAAAAAAAGTTTCATCAACAAATGGTCACAAATGTGGCCTCTAGAGTGTTAAATAGCTTTTACTTTTATTTGACATGGTGACTTAGTTTTTGAATCCAGATGAACCAATATCGAACACGTCCAAGATTATATTGAGGGTAGGCCTAATATTCTGACCAAGTTTCATTAAGATTGAGCCAAATTGTGATCTCTAGACTGTTAACAACATTTTCCTTTGATTTGATCTGGTGACCTAGTTTTTAAGCCCAGATATCGAACTTGTCCATGATTCAGTTGAGAGTGACATTCTGACTAAGTTTCATTAAGATTGGACCAAAAGTGTGACCTCTACAGTGTTAACAGTCAAATTGTTGACGACGGACGACGACGACGTACAACGGACACAGGGTGATCACAAAAGCACACCTTGAGAAGTTCTTGCTCAGGTGAGCTAATAAACGCTCATTTTTCCTCCAATGACACTTCTGCTTGTAAAATGGGACTTTCTTCATTCGCAGAATGTATTTTCAGTAAAATAAAACAAGTTTCATGTTAAATTCCGTGTGTTTATGGCAATTACAAAGATAAAACTAAAAAAGAGCTGTTTACTGTGCGACGTTGTCAAGAAAGCGATCCACAAATGATTAGTGGATTCAATCTGGCACCGTTTCACTACAAATCACCCCATTTACTATTCATATTTTCACATTTAAAAAACAAGTTTCATGTTAAATTCCGTGTGTTTATGGCAATTACAAAGATAAAGCTAAAAAAGAGCTGTTTACTGTGCGACGTTGTCAAGAAAGCGATCCACAAATGATTAGTGGATTCAATCTGGCACCGTTTCACTACAAATCACCCCATTTATTGTTCATATTTTCACATTTAATTGTAGTTGCGATAATATATCGGTTGCAATGGGTTGAAGTTCTAGAAAATATAGTCTTGTGTACGACACATCGTCTCATTGTGGCCTCATGATGGTGAACATTTGTGCCAAGTTATTTCAGAATCCCTTTATGCATAAAGAAGTTATGGCATGGACACAAAAAACAGATCATATTTCACCTTTAAGTGTCACTCGTAAAAGAAAAGGAAAATAGTAAGATGGACTTTAACTAATATTGCCGATGTCAGTGTGTAAACTTTGAAAGAGGTAGGTGTAATAGTATTGAAGTAATTACACGACCAAATTTATGAGGACGCATTATACAAACAGACCGAACAGACAGACTGCATGATGACTGCTATATACCAACATCCTTCAAACTTTGTTGGCGGGTTATAACTATGAAGAAATACTACAGGAGAATAAGAAACGCTGATATTTTATAAATAAGTCACTCTCAAACAGGCATACAGTCTTTTCACGAAACTCGCAAGCACTTGTACAGTACTTAAGCAAGCATGTATACAGTCAGGAAATAACACCGAATCTTCTTTCATTGACGGTTATAAACAAAGTGGGGAATTTATCAGATTTTATTTAATATTACCAAACAAGTATTGTTTCTTTATCCATGAAACAGTGAAATTCACATGTAGGTCATTCTTCAAGCAAGAAAATATGTACTTTTGACGTCGACAATGTACAATCTCTGGACGAAATCAGTGATCAATCGAGTTTTTTGCTATAATTCTACCTATATTCACACTAACACATTATATACAGAAACAAATCATGTTCAGCTTCCAATATAATATAAATGTACATACCTTCAAAGCAAATCAGTCACTTTAAAATGGTGTTTTTCAACTTTTAGCTGTCAATTTATTGTTTTGATCACTCGCAAGAGGAGGAGGGGGAGTACAGTCGTTTATAGGATGTGACTACGTTTTCATAGCGACCTGTAAGACCTTAAATCCCCATCACATTATAAGGGATATTATATGTTTTATAAAGAACTCGTATTTTTCCAGTTTTACTTAATTTCAGAAATGCTTGAGATGGGTGAAGAAAATGCCCCCCAAAAATCAAAACGAGTGTGACTACTTGTGCTTTTTCTGTTCTTATTTGTCTTCGAAATTAATGTTCTTCACGCTCACAGAGTAGGAAAAAATCCTAGGTGTTGAAAAAAAAAATCCTACAGCTTTCGTAAGATGTAGATAAGCTTCATACTGCCGAGATAAATGAAGATTTCTGAGAAACTCGTATGGCTGATTCACTGTTTACACCAGTTATAAGAGATTAATACTGTAAATTGTACATCTGTACGTAAAATTTCTTTGTGCATATGTTTTTGATTAGATAATGATAAGGGGAAATGGTTATAGTTTGTACGGGTTAATTTATTAAGGTTTCGAAATTAAACTTTTTGGTTGTAAAATAACACCAGGAGTGATCACCAAAAGAAATGAAAGTACAACAACTAATTCATGAAAAGAATATATCCGCATAATACTGTTTAGAAACCTTATTCACGTTTAGCATAAGATAGTGGACCCGTAATGTCACTCGATAGTTTCCGTATGATTACGTATTCTCGTTCGTCGACTCGGCATTCTTCGGACTACATGTCAAATCACACTTGGCTTTCTGTAAAAGCGTACCGCATGATTACGTATTCTCGTTCGTCGACTCGGCATTCTTCGGACTATAGGTCGGCGCACACTTGGCTTTCTGTAAAAGCGTACCGTATGATTTCGTATTCTCGTTCGTCGACTCGGCATTCTTCGGACTACAGGTCAGCTCACACTTGGCTTTCAGTAAAAGCGTATCGTATGATTTCTTATTCTCGTTCGTCGACTCGGCATTCTTCGGACTATAGGTCAGCTCACACTTGGCTTTCTGTAAAAGCGTACCGCATGATTACGTATTCTCGTTCGTCAGCTCGGCATTCTTCGGACTATAGGTCAGCGCATACTTTGCTTTCTGTTAAAGCGTACCGTATGATTATGTATTCTCGTTCACCGACTCGGCATTCTTCGGACTACAGGTCAGCTCACACTTGACGTTCTGTAAAAGCGTACCGTATGGTTTCGTATTCTCGTTCGTCGACTCGGCATTCTTCGGACTACAGGTCAGCTCACACTTGGCTTTCTGTAAAAGCGAACCGTATGATTACGTATTCTCGTTCGTCGACTCGGCATTCTTCGGACTACAGTTCAGCTCACACATAGACTTCCTGTAAAAGCGTGTCGTAGGATTTCCTATTCTCGTTCGTCGACTCGGCATTCTTCGTACTATAGGTCAGCGCACACTTGGCTTTCTGTAAAAGCGTACCGTATGATTATGTATTCTCGTTCGTCGACTCTGCATTCTTCGGACAACAGGTCAGCTCACACTCTGCATTCTTCGGACAACAGGTCAGTTCACACTCTGCATTCTTCGGACTAAAGTTCAGCTCACACTTGGCTTTCTGTAAAAGCGTATCGTATGATTATGTATTCTCGTTCGTCGACTCTGCATTCTTCGGACTAAAGTTCCGCTCACCTTTGGCTTTCTGTAAAAGCGTATCGTATGACTATGTATTCTCGTTCGTCGACTCTGCATTCTTCGGACAACAGGTCAGCTCACACTCTGCATTCTTCGGACAACAGGTCAGCTCACACTCTGCATTCTTCGGACTAAAGTTCAGCTCACACTTGGCTTTCTGTAAAAGCGTATCGTATGATTATGTATTCTCGTTCACCGACTCGGCATTTTTCGGACAACAGGTCAGCTCACACTCTGCATTCTTCGGACTAAAGTTCAGCTCACACTTGGCTTTCTGTAAAAGCGTATCGTATGATTATGTATTCTCGTTCACCGACTCGGCATTTTTCGGACAACAGGTCAGCTCACACTCTGCATTCTTCGGACAACAGGTCAGCGCGCACTTGGCTTTCTGTAAAAGCGTACCGTATGATTACGTATTCTCGTTCGTCGACTCGGCTTTCTTCGGACTATAGGTCAGCTCACAATTGGCTTTCTGTAAAAGCGTATCGTATGATTACGTATTCTCGTTCGTCGACCCGGCATTCTTCGGACTATAGGTCAGCTCACACTTGGCTTTCTGTAAAAGCGTATCGTATTATTATGTATTATCGTTCGTCGACTCGGCATTCTTCGGACTATAGGTCAGCTCACAATTGGCTTTCTGTAAAAGCGTATCGTATGATTTCGTATTCTCGTTCACCGACTCGGCATTCTTCGGACTATAGGTCAACTCACACTTGGCTTTCTGTAAAAGCGTATCGTAATATTTTGTATTATCGTTCGTCGACTCGGCATTCTTCGGACTACAAGTCAGCTCACAATTGGCTTTCTGTAAAAGCGTATCTTTTGATTTCGTATTCTCGTGCACCGACTAAGCATTCTTCGGACTATAGGTCAGCTCACACTTGACTTTCTGTAAAAGCGTACCGTATGATTTCTTATTCTCGTTCGTCGACTCGGCATTCTTCGGACTATAGGTCAGCTCACACTTGGCTTTCTGTAAAAGCGTACCGTTTGATTACGTATTCCCGTTTGTCGACTCGGCATTCTTCGGACTACAGGTCAGCGCGCACTTGGCTTTCTGTAAAAGCGTACCGTATGATTTCGTATTCTCGTTCGTCGACTCGGCTTTCTTCGGACTACAGGTCAGCGTGCACTTGGCTTTCTGTAAAAGCGTACCAGTATGAAAACATGACCCGTTTTACTGTTGTAAAACGTCTGCTTAAGACCTGTATTTTTAAATTGCAGCTGTAAAAGGCCTGTAAGGGGAAAATGACTAGAAAAACATTTGCATTTAAAACAGGTGTGAAACATGCAGGTACTTTAAAATACCGTTGAAAGTTACAGCTGTAAAATGGTCATGTCTCAAAATTGCAGCTGTATGTTTTAGATTGTCAGCCATATTTAATGCATTTTGGCGGGATATAACTGAAATTTACAGAGACAAAACAACTGCTAAAATATTGGACTTCTAACTGTTATGGAGTAAGCGCAAATGTTTGATTATCTTATAGAGTTGTAGAAAGAGATGTATAAGTAAATACATTAACTATTTACGCTATATTTTAAGCTGATAAGTTTAAAAGAAAGAATAATAAGATTGTCATAAGGAACATTTATAAACCAGATGTGATGCATAGTTTCCCCTACTCTTGAATTTTGCAATTGCTATACGAAATTATTTCATATTGTTCTTTACTAACTAGATCATTCATTTATTTTACCACTTTTTGTACTAATTGCTACTTCTTCTAGAGAATTACTATTCATCCTATACCTTTTTGTACCTCTGCTTCCTGACAAGAACCAGATTCAAAATAAACGGAATAAAGGTGATACTTCAAAATACATTAAAATGTTAAACAGTTCGATATACAATAAAATGAAGCGGAACCGAATTCAATTAACGAGTGATAATTTAACGAAAGATACTTATCATTCTACTGGATTTTATGCAATGCATCTTTTATTCTAAGTGTATTTACGAGTTATTGCAAAATGATCGGCTCATTTATAATGTACAGTGTGGTAGATCGAATGTTCCAACGTGCTTTAGAACCTATATTTTTCATGTTATAACTTCCGAAATCATCTTACATTTTTTACATGTTCAAATGAAATATGAATGATACTGGAGGTTTTTATTTGGTTTTAGTTTTATGAAAGTGTTACTTTTAAATTAAAAGAAAAGTCATACATGTATAACCTCATCAATAAGATGAATAGTGTTAAGTTATTAATTTTACCATATAGCTTCGTCTAGTGTCCTAGACATTTATGAAAAGGGAAAACTTTTTGCATTAACTTACATCATTCATTGATATCTACAGGTTGTACACTGTCTGATGATCCACGATATACTTACACGGACTTTGATGACAATTACAAAGATCCAGGCTCATTCGTATGTACTTATGGTACTTTTATTATTATTATTATTTTTGTTTGTTTTGGGTTTAACGCCGTTTTTCAACAGTATTTCAGTCATGTAATGGCGGGCAGTAAGCCTAACCAGTGTTAGTTTCTGTATCGTTAATAGTTTGATTTCATTTAGACTTAAATTTGAATCTGTTTCATGAATATTATTGAACTTTTATAACGCAAAATGTAGAATGCTATTTAAGTAAAGTGTGGAATGTCAGCAATATCTACTGAGGTATAATCCAAATGCAAATTGATCAGCTATCTATCATAAAGCTTTGTTCATAGAATTCTCATTTGAGCGTACTGATTGTCAACTGGTTGGTTGCCTTTCCGCCTTGGGAAAATATAAACAATTTTCATGCAGTGGATTTAAATCCATCGTGTTTCTGTTTTTCACTGTTGTGTCACACAGCAGATATAAATTTTAAAACAAAATCGACTTATTTATTAGGTGTATGAATTGTATACTTTTTGTTCATTACTTAATGTTTAACTATTCATTATACTTGTTTTAAGAGATGTTTTGTTTTATATGAGTATATTTAAAAGTTAGATCTGGTGCATGTTACCTTTGTGCTCATGCTGGTGTTTAACACACCAGGCCTTTATCTCATCATTTTGGTAGTACGATTGGGAAAACTCCTACGTAATTTGTCTTTATTTGGAATAATGGAAACTTAACAGTTTAACGTTTCTTTTTGAATGACATTTTGAAATGTGTGAATGCATTTTTGTAGCTGTTTAATAAATATAACTGGTAGTAGTTTCGAAAATAGCAAAAGTAATGTTGGAAACAAAAACATTATTGACAGAAACAATGGTTTAGGACTTTGAAGTTCCGCATTTTATTTTTTTATTTTTTTTTTTTTTTGGGGGGGGGGGGGGGGGGGGGGAAGGAATAAAATATACTTAGGAATTGTCTTTATTTACGGGTGGTAGATTTATAGGGAAAAAAGCCCCATACAGTATTGGCCACATGAAGTTTATGATCGCAGCTGTGTTTCTTCAAATTAGAATGACTCAGAGAAGAAGCGTCATATCAAGTCAAAGAGAAACGCCGCTTCTTTTATAAATCAAAATGTTAGAATAAACTAAGATAAGGGATTATTCCGTTTATATTGTTGTGCAGAGTATCTAGACATTTTAGAAATAAGAATACAGGACAGTGCTGCTTTCGAAATTAGCATGAGGCATTTACAAAATAAATTATTTGTATCGATCTCACAGATTTCTGATGGAACTACATCAAACCTTCTTTTGACATTTGCATGAGGCATTTAAAAAATAAATTATTTATGTCGATCTCACAGATTTCTTATAGAAATACATTGAAACTACTTTTCATATTTGCATGGTGCATTTACAAAAAAAATATTTATATCGATCTCACAGATTTCAGATGGAACTATATTGAAACTACTTTTGACTTTTGCATTGGGCATTTAGAAGAAACAATATTTATATCAATCTCACAGATTTCTGAAGAACTACATTGAAACTACTTTTGACATTTGCATGAGGCATTTACAGTTTTTTTATGTCAATCTCACAGATTTCTGATGGAACTACATTGACAGTGGCATGTACATCACTGGATCTGTATGATTTGTACACGAGTTATGATTACGATTATAATAACGATTCAACACCAACAATAACCTGCATGAACAATGTGTTATCTCAAATTGAACTAGATTGTCCTGAAGGTAAGCACTGTCTTATTAGGTCAGATATGTTGTCATGAATAAAAAACAAATTTTACTACTAAAATCGTTTAAAAATAGCAGTAAAGCAAATTAATTAGTTCCAGACCTGGTTAGTGTCTATTCAGAGTAAGTGAAATGCTCCTCAAATATCGGCAGAAGCAAAAGGTTTTTACTGATGTACTCCATGATCCTGACAATCAAAACGTACTATGTTAGATTGAGTGAAAAAGTGATCAAAGGGGCTCAATGTCACAAGGCGATACTGTCAAACTGTGACTCGAAGCCTGCCAATAGAGAAATTAAACAGTCTTAAAACTGTAAATCAAAGTTTATTTAAGTTTGACGTCACTTTTAAAGTATTGTATGGTTAGCTAATAAAAGAAAGTTTTCAAAGCTGAATCTTTGTTTAAAGATATTCTACCTTGAATACAACTTGGTAATATTATTTCGAGCCGTTTTGGCGTAAACTAGGTTGATGTACCATTTCCCATTAAAGCAACAAAAATGAGAAAGTCTTTTTTTCACTTTTTTCCAACGTTTTGCTGTTAAAAGTAAATGAGACTACCATAGTTGTTGATAATATTAGACTTGATTATATGTAGTTTTACAAACAAATGGACGTTCATGGTCATGTTGGCAGCGGCAAAAGTAAAAGGTCTCACAATCACAAAATAATAAATTCAGATTGAAAGTAACGTCAACTTCAAAAGGATAATAAAGATATGTACGAATTCTTGAAATTATTCGTTTTCAAATTATTGAAACAGCAAGGACACTAGCACCAAATCAGATACATGTACATGTCATACACTACCCACACGAACAGTACATAGCCGTGGTCATGAAGGGGAAATTTACTATTTGTATCGTGTACATGTCATGCCCTACCCAAAGAATAGTATAGAGATCGTGAATGGGAAAATTATTAATTCTGTGCAGAAAGTAATTTTGCGAAAAGGTGACATGTGCACTTTTCGCAGTATACAATCATTTTTTTGCAAAAAATAATTTAATGGCATAACCGATTGTATTTTAAGTGACACCAAACACATGCATGGAATTGCAGCATGGTAGTGTCAACGAAAAGAATGGATACTTCATTGTTTCGTGTGATAAAGGGTATTCGTTGGATTTAATTTTACCAGAAAGACCACAGTGTACATGTGAAAATGGACAACTTAAAAGTGTATATGGAGGCCAAGCACCAGCTTGTATACCAGGTATATATGGCGTCCTTTGTTTATAAATTTTTCTCTTTCGAAATTCTTCTTATCTTCATATATTAGTCTATGTCTCAGGTATATTGTAAGCCGGGTATATATGTTTTTGATATAGAAATTAAAAACATCCCTTTACACGACGTTTAATGTGTAAAGATATTAACTTAAACAGGGTGTCAAACCGGCTATCTGCATTCAACTGTTACGTACTATTTTCAAAATGTATCAATGCACAAATGTTCAAGGCGGATGAACAATCTTCAATTGAGCTTGAAAAGCGGTACTTGCCTTCGGTGTTAATTGAAATTCTGACATTCAATCCTCAAACCATACCAGACTAGATCTAACACAGGACCAATATGAAACATGTGATATTGGCATTATAATATATGTTGTATGATAACTAATTTTAGTCTTTTGTCAACAGATAAATGTGTGATACCCTACGAATTTGACGAACGTTTGTCTGTGACAGACACAAGGCGTGTCAGTCTTTCTGGAGGTTTCGTTGTTGAGGTTGGAGACTTTGTTTATTTTAATTGTTCAAAAACCGGTGAATCGAACTATGAACCTTTGAACAGAAGATTTAAATGTGTGAACGGCCTCTGGGAAGAAGCTGAAACAGATCGCAACTGGAAGTTAGGATATGATGGTGAATTTCCGGCCTGCAGAAGAGGTAATCTTTGGTGGTCTATTTTCAATTTTAATCACGTTTTGCATCAGTTCAGTTAGCTGTACTTAACATTCTAACATTCGATAACGTGGCAAGAATTAGTTTGCAGGAAGCTTTTTATATGATATCACTGTAAAGGTATGAATAACTTAAACACAAAAACCGCTTTAAATCATACCAAGCTTTTAAACTATTGCAATGTAATTCTTAAAGCAGCATGCCTCCAGACCGTTCGACAACAAACAATTTTTTTTAGATATCTTGAAATAAATACATTATTTCTTAAGAAAGCTTTAAAACTTAATTACTGCCAAACGTTATGTTACGGAAACACATGAGAATTTGCTTTTTTAACTTTTTACGATAAAAATCGAAAAGCGTTTGTCACGCTTTTACTCCATGTAAACTGTCTCGATTATTAATATCTATATTTTGAAATCATTACTCACAACTTCAGCTACAGCGCTATTGGTTACGACGACGGAAAAATGTCTTTATTGCCGCGGCGGTCCGTGGCTCGATTTCCGGCGCGGTCATATCATTTTCTTGATTTTGAACTTTTAAAAATATTTTAGAAACAAAAATTCATATTCTAATGTTCATAATATGACCAAACTTCAATTTAAAAGAAAGATTATCTTTTGGCAAATCTGGAGGCATGCTGCTTTAAATGAATGAGTGCAGTTGTCTGTATTGTCGGTAATCGTAAAATGTTCTAGGATAATTTTATTATTACATTACATACATTCATGAAATTTTATTCACATTTAAATCTTATAGCAGTATATGCAAGGGTGTGTAAATAATTGACATTAACATAAAATAGACAAAGTATAGAAATAAGAAAACACGGACGGACCAAACAGTTGAAGAACACAGTATAGGTACTGCCGTGGAACTAACAGTGACAAAAGCACATTTTTCCAGGCGTTTCGGAAGGATCTAAACCTCACCTTCTCCTTAATCTAATAAAATCTGTGATAAGTAACATTGCGATATAAGGGACATGCATGTTCCTTGTATCTGATATCTTTGAGGTGAAAGACATAATGGCTAGAAGGGTGCACTTTTCTTTAGTTTAAACTGAAAAAATATTACTTGGAACAAAATTGCAAGGCGCAGTATATCTATAAAAGTCTCTTCATATATTCACAAAAATCAAGATTACTAGATATAAACGGGTTGAAATATTGTATTTTCCTATTTGCGTCATATGTTTGTGATCCGTATTCTGAACTGAATTTCATTCTAACATTGAACAAGTATTTTATCAAAACATGGCTGCCTTCTACATGGTTTCTTTTATAACGTATTTTGCATATTTATGTGGTTATAGTTATGTCAACGCCGCAAAATGCATTACTGAATTTATAAATAGATGGCATTTTTGTTCATGTAACTGATAATGTCATGATAGTTTCTACTGCGGTAGGCACGTTAATAGCAATTATGCCACGGATATTTCCCATTCTGCGTGGTACCCTGATTAATTTACTGTTGTTTATATATACTAGCGGAAAAAAGAAACTGTGCATGTGTAAAATGTTCATGTATCGCTCAATTTTATAAATTAAAGCTTGAAACTTTACACAGGTAAGTTGTGTATCCCTCTCGGTCATTTGCTGATGCAATAACCATATCAACTGAGCTGGTGTTAAATAAAGGTCAGATAAAACCCTGCTGAAAGTTATAGCATATTATACCCACGCACAGTTTCTTTTTTCCGCTAGTATATATTGAGATTTTTTAGATAAGCAGAAATACTGTGAATATTTTCAGTAGATCCCTTTTCAAAGAATCAAAGAATATGTCTGTATTTTAGCCGTATGCGAGCCAAACTGTACAAATGGCGGTGTTTGTTTCAAGGACGACAACTGTCGATGTAAAAATCTAACAGAGGGAAAACGATGTGAAATGTGTGAGTAACAAAGATTTTCCTCCTTTTTATTTGAAAAGACCTACAAATAACCACATTATAATATAGGTTCGTTGAAAGATATATTTTGCTAAAAATTATCCTGTAATGATATATCATTAATCTTAAATCATTTTTTTGAAATTTTTCAACAATTCAACAACTTACATGATTGCACGCCAATTTTTTTTTTTTTTTTTTTTTTAGTGGGGGGGGGGGGGGGGGGGGGGGGGGGGGGGTGGGGGGGGGGGGGGGGGGGGGATGGGGGGGGTCATATTTATTTAAGGTAGTTTTTCTCAGTGTAGCCAAGCTGATAAGTAGTTTCTTAGCAAAAACAGAACTTTTGTGATCATGGTAAAATACTATACAGTTATTGCCTTTTGATGAGGTCGATATGTGGATTTATCGACCTGATAAAAGCGATATTGAACGAGGTTGATATCGCTTTTATCAGGTCAATAAATCCACATATCGACCGAACTTAAAAGGCAACAATTGTTTTATTATTAAATCCAGCCTACTCATAAGTACAAACTTTAAATACAAGTATTTGCAGCCTTTGGTCATTTTTCGAGGAAAATTGTGTACGACGTCGCATTGTTTTGACGTCAAGCCGTGATGACGTCACAACTGGAGGTCAATACGTCTTTTTGGCTCCGCCTTCGAGTCAATATGACATTTTATCATTAATCATGTGACTACATCTAGACCAACAGAAAGGACTATAAATGTAGGTTTAATAATAAATTTTTATATCGTAAGTACGAATTATTGTGCCTTGCATAGGAGTTATTGTGCCATACGCAGGTTTGTTTATTTTGGGTTTAACGCAGTTTTTCAACAGAATTTCAGTCATGAATCGGCGGGCAGTAACCAATGTTCCTGGATTCTGTACCAGTACAAACCTGTTCTCCGGAAGTAATTGCCAACTTCCTTTGTAGGATTTATTACGCTGTACGTAGGAGTAAGTATGTACTATGTAGGAGTTATTATGCCGTACGTAGGAGTTAGTATGTATTATGTAGGATTTATTATGCCTTATACAGGAGTGAGTAAAGGTAAAGGTAAAGGACTTGTTTATTATAGTGTCACCCCAATTGAAAGGGCCAGCCAATTGCCTTTTGAGACACCTTGTGCGTACCAATTACCTCCCAACTCCTACCATTATGCCAAGAGTCAGGCGGATAGAAGTCGGTAACCATTCATTTAACTAGCTCGCGGCTCACGAACCGGCCATTTCAGAATGAGTCCCGTGACAAACATTCCCCGAACGAACGCTCCCCATGGGGCTCGAACCTTTGACCTCCCGATACCGAGGCGGACGCCTTAACAACTGGGTCACGGTGACGGGCGTATTTATTTATTTTGTTTGGTTTAACGTCGCACTTATAGGTCATATGGCGACTTTCCAGCTTTGATGGTGGAGGAAGACGCCAGATGCCCCTCCGTGCATTATTTCATCATGAGCGGGCACCTGGGTAGAACCACCGGCCTTCCGTAAGCTAGCTGGATGGCTTCCTCACATGAAGAATTCAACGCCCCGAGTGAGGTTCGAACCCACATCGATGAGGGGCAAGTGATTTGAAATCAGCGACCTTAACCACTCGGCCACGGAGGTTACCGAAGTAAGTCTGCGTAGGAATTATTATGTCTTACCCTGCAGCTAGTAAGTTCTACTTATGAATAATTAAGACGTATGTACTTGTAGTAGTTAGTCCTCCATTTGACAAAGTACAACTGTTCGCTACCATGGATAGCCATTAGCAGCAATACCAACTATAAAAATTAATCAAGATAAATATTTCTATATTTCTAGTTATTTGTAATGACACTTGCTTTGAGAATGGTGGGAAATGTGTCGGCCATGGTAGATGTTCTTGTCCCGCAGAACGTTTTGGTCTTAACTGTGAACAAAGTAAGTCATTCAACGAGAAATTGATACACCGATGTGTAGTTTAACAAAAAAAGTTTCTTTAGAATCATATTAATTTTGTCTCCCAAAGCAGCATTTAATTTCTTTATTATTTACTTCCCTTTAATATGATAAGATACATTATTACCACTTATTACAATAAGATATAAAGAATGTGTTATAATTGTTATAATATATTCAAATAGAAGGTTGCATACTGCCAAAACATGCTGCAAAATACGGAGACCAAAGAATTTTCAGCCCTGGAACAACGTTATACAACTTAACATGTGACCGTGGTTATGTTCTTTCATCGCAAAATGGAATGACGTGTCGGGATGGCAGAACATGGTCTCAAATTGTTACATGTATTAAAGGTAGTTTGATTATTCAATTAATTACATAGATGCTGAAGAGTGAAGAGAAAAGTTTCTTCAATAATAAAAAAAAAAAACACTTCATTTCACATAACATCTGCAGTGTCTTGCCTTTGACAGAGAGGAGCGTAATATAACTATGCAAATATCTAAGGTTAACGTGAAAAAGTACTATTGTAGAAAGTTGCATGTGCAGTAGTGTGCGTTTAAGGCCAGGGGAAAAGAGAGGAAACGTACAAAGCTAGGCGATATGTTTGTTTTCAGGACGATTTTTCTCTGTGTGCTCGGGCGAAAAATCAAACTGAGAGTTTCAGTAAGAATCCTGTTCAATTAGCTAAGTAAATAAAGGTCTAAAGGTCTTTTAAAGTAAAAAGGAGCTCGTAAACATTTTTGTTCGATAAAATTTGGTCTATAATGTCCTGCGTGAAAATCGACAAGTAAATAAGAATTAAGTATTTATCAATAAAATCATTATAGCTTTTTACTTCTGTCAACATAAAATCAAAACATAATACGTCAAGAAGAAATAAACTTAACAAAATTTCCAACCTGGACCTCGCGTTCAAGAATAAGGGCTTATGACATCTCAAGAAAATTTCATGGAATTGTACAAGGTACTAAAAGCTTAAAAACATCCTGAAATATTTATTGCATAATACTTGATATTATTCAACCGGAAGGTACATATTAGAATCTACAAGAGTAACGGTGAATTTGAATCATAAACGATATGCAAATGATCCACATTTCTAATCATGTTAGTATAATAGTATTATCTATAAATTTTAGGGTTGTACAGTAATATTTAAAGGTATGAACATTTTCCGCCATTTCTTAAGCCATATTACGAGGACTCTTCTAAAAGTAATGGCAGTTTAAATTTAGTTTATCCCTTCCAAGTGTTCGCACTTGACTTCTGAGCACTTCAAAAGTCGAGAAATCCAAGAGGTGAACGCTGCAAAAAAGTCACCATTGGTACGGTAACTAAATGAAACTAATTTCAGTTGCTTTATTCGTTATATATTTTCTCCCAGGTAGCATCTTTTTCAGTCTTGGAAAGAGGAAAAGTCTCAAGGACTTAGATCTGGTGATTAAGCGGAATAATTCATTTGTACCTCGTTTTATTTCTCAGAAACTTTTGATAGACGGCATTTTGATGAGCAGCAGCGCTGTAATGGATCAACTAGAGACAGCGAAGATCAGTCATTGGACGCATGTTTTATTTTTTCGTTCAACAGCCTTCAGTACTTTGCCTTTTTAAAACTTTTCAGTGACTGACTTTCCTGACGATGTATGAATTTTCACAAGAGTAATAAGTAAGAGGGAATACAGCAACCTTTTGATATTTTTACGTCTTTTTTCAGTTACTGCTCTGTGGTCACGTTATTTCAGAGCCACTGTTTGTTGTCAACGCGATGCATTAGCTCATAAGTGTATATACAATACTCGTCCCCTTTTATAAGCTGACATTTTGCGAGCATCTAAGTTTGAGAACCTTTCAGTGTCTCTTTAGCACATTTGACCCTACTGGCCATTCGCTCCTCTGTTAACTTGTGAGGCATTCATCGAGCATAAACTTTTCATAAAATCAAGTTCTTGGTGATAATCTCGTTAGTTCTTTCCGTTGACATGCCAAGAAAGGCATTATCTTATAGACCGTATACCTAGCGTCTTCATCAATTAGAAGTCTTACAGCAGTAATGTTCTTTGACGTCATTGCTGTTTTTGGCATGCCAGGAGGAGCCCTGTCTTTAAGGACTGCCTGGTCGTTTTTTAATTTACGCATGCACCAACTGAACGGTTTCTCTGATAATATAGACTTCCTATATGACGTATACAGGTCACTGAATATATGTCTTACAAATACTTATACTTTAATGTACGCTCTAAGTTGAGATATTTGTCGCTTTTCATAGCTACATGTATTTTGTTTAGTGTATATGACTTCACGTGATACAAAAGTTACTATCTCATATAGCTTTTGCAACTATAATTTTAAACGTATTTTCATATAAAACTGGAGAAGGATCAGCCATCGAATGTTTTTAAAACGTGCGACCCTTTGCTTTAACATTTGTTGAATTAGTCATGAATTCCTGTTGCCATTTCTTGAACTGTTGTAAATTTGAAATATTTTGATATGATTAAGCAAACATAAAATTTGTGTAATTTGCAATTTGTGCCAAAACATCTCCAGTATAATATCTTGCTAATGCTGTATTGCCATGTTTTTGAAATACAGTTGATGACATTATTTAATACTTCCAATGCAAATTGCAATATCTTACAGCAAACATTTGATTTAAGTGACATTTTAAGTTATAATTCAATGAGCGAAGATGCCAGTTGAAGGTGCCGATTCTTCAGTCTCCACTAAACATTTATGATGATAAAATCTGTAAAAGAGATCCTTTCCAAGATTATAATTCAACGACAACTGTGTTGATATGAGTCTGTTTACGAGAGATAATGAAATGTGTCTCACCGTCTGCAGTGGATATTTATTATTGTAAAATCAAATATACAGACTAGTAAATATGATAGCTCTGTTTTTAAGTACTGGGAGACGTATGGTGGCTGATTTCTGCCATTTCGCGATTTCGCCACGCTACCCCACCAAGCAAAAACAATGTGTCATACGCAAAACCATTCCACTTGCTCAAAGGCCAATGTCACAGTCCTTGGTTGAACTTAGCCAATTTTCAGTAATGAGAATTAACAAGTTAAAATGGCGGGGCGCGAGGCGAAAACTCGCTCTTAAGCGGGGCGCGGAGCGAAAACTCGATAATTAGCAGGGGAGAAATTTAGTGACTGGAGCGCGGGGCGAAAACACGATAAAATTCCAGTTACTCAATCTCGCCCTGCGACCACGCTAATTATCGTGTTTTCGACCCGAACCCTCGCCATTTTAACTTGTTAATTCTCCTCTTTTCGCTCGGCGGGGTCGCAGGACGAAAACGCGAAATGGCAGAAATCAGCCATCATAGAGACGAGACTTCAGATTTTATATTCTTACATTTTCAAAATACCTTTTTTTTTTTCAAAATTCAGAATTAAGAATGTATTAATCGAAATAAGTAATTACAAGATAGAGTGACCCATTGGATAGTGCGTGCTAATAGCTACTAGCTGTCAAAGCTTTTATTTGTCTTAGATTTATTGTTTACCGGACCAGTAGTTGCCAAGTTATTGTATATTTTTTTATAAAGTAATTTGAAAATATAATTTTCAGTGGTCAATATATTTTTCCTAATAAATTTTTGCACAGTACAAAAATGCAGTTACGCCTTTTCAATGTTATTTATTTGAACTTTTAGGTTGCACACTTCCAAATAATGCAGCAAATTATAAAGATCAGAGAACAACATTTAGTCCTGGAGAAACTTTAAACAATTTTGTTTGCGACTATGGTTATGTTCTGTCATCCGAAAAAGGAATGACATGTCGACATGATGGATCTTGGTCAGAAATTGTCACATGCATTAAAGGTATGATTTTATGATATCATTTAAACTGAAAGAAAAAGCTAAACAGTGCAAAAACAAAACAATATTATATATTATATAAATATTGCATTCCTGAGAGGGTGATTTGAAAAATGTTCACTGCGAGATATATGAATATTGACCGAGGCGCCAGCGGAGGTCTACATTCATATTTCGAGGTGTGAACATTTTTCATATCACCCTCTCAGGAATGCAATATTTATTTTATTATACCGAAAGATTATAAGGGTCAAAGCATTTACTGGAAAATCAACATAATAATTTATTTAACATGAAAAAGTAATTACTAACCAAATAATGAAGACAGAATTAAAGACTCTTTACTTGTCAGCACTCATAATTTGTGGCGACTTTGCTGTGTAATAAGACTTTTTTCATAGATTTAGTCGAGACGTTTACATATCGCTGACCTCTATATTTATTCTAATATTTCAACATTGTGTCAATCAGTAGCATTCGTAAAACGGCAATAACTTTCTATTTTCTAAACGAAACATGTAAGTGTGAGCACTCATTTTCTTAGTTAGATCATTTCCAAACTTATTGTGGTAGTTTTGATTCGATATTTGATGAAAATTTGTTTTCGAAATATTTTGCACGTAGCATAAAAAAAGAAAATTCGGCAGTGTTCGCACATGCCGGAAAAAGGTAATTTAATCCTAAAGTATAATTATATAAGCGCCTCGTCAGAAAATTTATTGAAAGTATCAGTCGCCTAACGGGTGATACGAAAAAATAATATCACATGCGCAGAAAAACAAAATAGCGCTGTTGCGCATGTGATATGAAGTTATAGATCATTAGGCAGAAAATTATATAGATCAGAGAACAACTTTCGCTTGTTACTGCGATATGGTCACCAACAGGAATACCATGTCAACATAACTGATCATGGTCAGATATTGTTACATGCATTTTAGGTAAGGTTTGTTACTGATATTGTTTTAAATAAAGAAGAAAAAAAGCAGTGTGAAAAATTACAATCTAATATTTTAAATGTTTGTGTTTGCATTTTAGTTTGCACACTTCCTAATCATGCAGCAAATGCTACTGATCCGAGAACAACTTTCAACCCTGGAGAAACGTTAAACGACTTTTATTGCGAGCAGGGTTATGATCTATCATCACAAAACGGAATGACATGTCGACATGATGGATCATGGTCAGAAATTGTTACGTGCATTCAAGGTATGTTTTGTTACATAAATCGTTTCAGATAAAGAAAAAATAATAGCAGTGCGAGAAAACAGATATTCTAATAAGTATATTAAATATTATTTATTTGCCCTTTTAGTTTGCACACTTCCCAATCATGCAGCTAATTCTAAAGATTGGAAAACAACTTTCAACCCTGGAGAAACTTTAAACAACTTTTATTGCGAGCAGGGTTATGTTCTATCATCACAAAACGGAATGACATGTCGACATGATGGATCATGGTCAGAAATTGTTACGTGCATTCAAGGTATGTTTTGTTACATAAATCGTTTCAGATAAAGACAAAAAATAGCAGTTTGAGAAAACAGATATTCTAATAAATATATTAAATATTATTTATTTGCCCTTTTAGTTTGCACACTTCCCAATCATGCAGCTAATTCTAAAGATTGGAGAACAACTTTCAACCCTGGAGAAACTTTAAACAACTTTTATTGCGATCAGGGTTATGTTCTATCATCACAAAACGGAATGACATGTCGACATGATGGATCATGGTCAGAAATTGTTACATGCATTCAAGGTATGTTTTGTTTCTTATATCGTGTTTGATGAGAACAAAATTAAGCAGGGAGAGAAAAACATTGTCATGTGTTCAATGTTATTCATCTACACGTTTAGTGTACAGACTTCCAAATCATAGAGCAAATTCTAAATATCGGACAATAACATTCAGCCCATGAGATATTATCATTATACTAGCTAGACCAGATCAGATATATATATATATATATATAGTGCCCGCGTACGGTCTGGTACGGCCTATGGGGCGATAGCCTGAACCCGGAACACAGCAAGAGTGATTTCCCTTGGTGCGGACAGCACGAAAAGACGTTGCTGGTGTTGCTAGTCAATATTATTTGGCTATTGTCCCAAACAGCATAAAGTACAGACTGATTCCACCTGGTAAGTTTCACACAGTTACAATATATATATATATATATATATATATATATATATATATATATATATATATATATATATATATATTTTTTTTTTTTTTTTTTTTTTTTTTTGTAAAATTGTGACTATAGACAGTCCATATCCTATGTCCAATATCGTAGTCTAGTGATATCCAAATTTTTTACATCGCAGTGGTACTTCCTGGCAAGAACCAGATTCGAAATAATGTGACAAAATATATTAATTTAAAAATGTTGCGTTTACAGTTCGACATACAATCTCTCTCCCTCTCTAATTAAGGAAGTAGTTCAGTGTCAGTTTTCAATTTCATAAAGACAAATCCCAAAATATGCTTTAAGAGAAGGGTTGCAAATTCTTAAATTTACGATCAATGGCAGTAGGAAAAATAGCGTTCAAGGCCAAAACTACCCCTGTCAATGTAGGGATAATACACATTTTTGTATATTAACGTCTGCAGAAGCGCGCGGGATTGTTTATGACCGAAATCGAAGGTCGAGGTCACAAACATATCCCAAGGGCTTCTGCAGACGTTAATACAGAAAACAAACGTGTATTGTCGCTATTATTGCATAAAAAAGCATTACACGTCGACTTAATGTATTGTTTTCATATGTGATGACTTGACGATTCCGGTACATTTTTCTATTTACCATTCCTATTGTTCCTGGAAACGGTAAACATGTTTTAAATATCCATATAAACAACACTATCAAAAGCACATCCTGAAGGTTTTTAGGCGTTGTTTTATCTCTCGTTATTACAAACATAAAATTACCTGTAATTGTTCATATCATTTCACAATTTGGTGAACTCGATCACAGTTTCAAGAATAATAGCTTTACATTCGAGTTACATTGAGTACGGACACGGTTGGAGTACGGATGAGTACGAACGTAGTGTCAAGCTTCCAAACTGTTTATATAAATTCTTCGTGAAATTAGATAAAAACATACCTACTGATACTTACCAGAATCATAAATATGATTCCTAAAATCACGCGATTCTTTAACATTCACGGTTGTCTACAAAATCTGAATTGACACCGAGTTCCAAAAGGGGAGTAAACAGGGAAGAAAAGAGTACGAACATTATTAGGAGCAGCATATAATGTTAAATATAAAAAAGTCCGAAAATTACTTGTATTTGTGAAATTTGCAGTTGAGAAAAATATTCAGACAGATGCAGCTATATTATGTAACTAAACTGCATCTGTTTGAATTTTTTTCTCAACTGCAAATTTCACAAATACAAGTAATTTTCGGACTTTTTTATATTTAACTTACCAAGAGTCTTCTCTTTTGACCTACCATTAATTGCAAAGTTTTTTTTCTATCTTCTTGAAGAGCAGGAGCAGGCCGGCTATCTATTAAGTATATGTAAATATAGAAGTTACTGTATATACTATGACAGATTTATGGGTAAAGTAAACTTTCGTCTTAGGTCTTTCATCTGTGGGCAACTTGTTCTATATTCCTTTGAACTCAGTGCTTCATTTGGTATTTGTCAATCAGTTTGAGAATAAGATCTATATAAGCGGACTGTTTTCCAAAGCTTAAACTGGCTTGACTAGAAAGCCAGAAGTTGTGATTCTGATTACCCATTACCTAAGATAAAATACAAGACACCCATGTATAGGTACTTAACGTCTGACATACTAAAGACCATTGGAAGCTTCTGACATTGAAGCATGTTCTGTAGTTACACTCTTTTGCACTATGTAAAGAAAATTTAGCAGACATCCGAATCATATGGAAGATATTTTCTGGCGTGAAGAGGCTGTAAATGGCCCCGGATCTTACAATGCAAAACAGTCCCTGTTACAGAATTCTAATAACGAAGAATAGTATAAAATCTAACGTTGAATGTGTTAAACTTGCAATTTTTGCTAAAATTTATTGTAACAATGTCATTTGCTTTAATTTACATTACTTGGCTAAGCAGAAAAATGTAAATGGTATAAATGGTATCTTAAGTTGCAATTGCAATTATGATGGATTTACTTTTAGAAGATTTGCCTGTTCTGACGTATTTTGGAAATATTTATTAGTTTCTACAGCTATAACTTACAGTGTTCAGACTTAAAGTCTATGTATTTTGTACTAGCGTGAAAGAGAAAGCTTCTTTTCACGAGGGTCTAGCTACGTACAGAAAGAAATATAGGGAGTGTGTGGGGGGGGGGGGGGGGGGGGGGGGGGGTGGAGGTCATGACCTATATGAATGATCACATAAATTCATGCTAAGTTGTAACATGCAGAACCAAAACATAACTGGACGAGTACTCTAAATTTCCTAGCTTCGACTTTGTTCACGAATTCTTTGCCAAAACGACTAGATTTTATTCTGTTTTACTGCAAAACAAAAGCTTTTCAGTCTTACCATTGAAACATCGTTGGTTTGCAGCTTCATTATTTAAAGATTCCTCGGTAATTTGCAAAAACTGAATGACATCGGACGCCATCTTGGAAATATTGGCGAAACACATACCTGGTTGAATCGCTTGCAGATACTCGTACGAGCACCTGCGTTCAAGGCACGAGCGCTTCGAATAACTCCGAGCTCTTGTAATGCTGAACGCGCCTTTAGTTTGAAATTTGTAGAATCCCGATTTAGTATCCTTCTGGCTATTTGCTTTTCGTGTTTTACTGTTTGCGCTGTTGTGATTAGGCTTTTTACAACATTTGTATGTACACGTTCATAGTATTCAAAATACGGTTACGTCCACTGCTAGAATTTAAATTTCCTCGTAAGCCGTCAGCGCTAGGAGGGTGAGTGGTATTGCACATCGCATAATCTTAGATGAACAGACTACTGTTAGCTTGCTTGGGTACATTCTAGGCTTCTAAAGGATCTTCTTATAGATTTTATAGATTAGCAATTTAGATTTAAAACTTGTTAAACGCGAACGCTTCTATATAAGCAAACCAACAGTAAAAACAAACTGCTAAAAGATTAAAGTAATACCGCACCCGAATTAAAAACAGAAGTGTCATCTGCTTAAATTTAAAATATCATATATACTTAAAATTGCATTACATTGATGTTTCTACAGCTAAAGCAGGTATGTAGGCCTATATATTTGTTTTTTAAAAAGCAATAATAATTTATCACAGCCACGATTTTGATTTTTATGAAGCAAAGAAACTCATCAATTAATATAAAGAGAGGTTATTTCACAGGTTTTCAGCCGCACCGGAGAAACATTTAAAATGTTGTATTGTTTTTTTATAGCATTCTATTAGTGTTCTTTAAAGAAGCATGTTAAACTCTTAATGTCCTAATGCAATACGGTACAAAAAGTACATTGAATTGCATAAAATACATTTCAGATTAAAAAGCAAAACTTCATACCCCCTCCCTCACCTACCACTACTCGACAGTTAATGACTTTTTCAAACCCCTTTCAATAAAACATGGATACATCTATGAACGAGTGCTTAAGGGGAGTGTTTAAGCATTTTTGCCATTGAAAACAAGTAGGTAGGGTAATTATGTCAACGTGAAAACATGAAAGTGACAGTTTTGCTTATAAAACACAAATATCACTATGTATTCATAATGACCTGTAAGACCTGAAATCCCTATAACATTAAGTGGGATATTATGTTTTATAAAGTACCCCCGTTTTTCCAATTTTATTTAATTTCAGAAATGATTTAACAGTGGGTGAAGAAAATGCACAATAAAATCAAAACGAGTACGACAACATGTGCTTTTTCTGCTCATATTGGTTTTACAAACTAATGTTTTTTCAAGCTCACGGAGTAGGAAACAAACCTTAACTTTAGAAATATTTTGATTCTACAGATTTGATTCAAAGTCGTTTTACAAGTGTTTCAAGTATGTAACGCCTTGAAGTTACTTTTGTACTAGTGGCTTTAATTGCATTATGTGTGCTGTAACAATGACTTAGACTCTCTACTTGGTTGTGAAATTATAACCTCGTTGGTGGACGTTCAATGTTTCTATCCAGGTCCTCGCCCATCCCTAACACGATGCTCGAGACACGTGGGAGAATTTTGTACTGATACTGGAAATTCGTCAGTGTTCTGCCGTATGCTTATTTAAAATAAAACGTTAAACCTAACAAATATAATTATTGTAGAAAATTTTGATATTTGACATATTACACCATTTTTTGTTATTCGCTATGCGCAGTGACAATGACAATTATAAATTTTATTTGCTCTAAGGCCACCGGGCCATGCAAAACATATAAAACAAATAATTTTAAATTGCAAAGCACGTGTATGGTAGATCATGCTGACACACATATAATATATAATATTTAGCTATAATATATGTTTACATAAAAGAACAATTTAATGTAATAATAAATGGCTTTTTTCTATTTATATCATTCTTTGTAACTCTTGTAATCCATTTTTCCTTTTTTAAAGTGTAGAACAAATATACTGCTACTGACTTAATCGTTTCTCCAAAATTTTATAGTCATTAGAAAATTAAATCTGTTTATAGTTGGCGGCGATATATAGTTTTTAGTATATATAGCTTACGTAGTTCGGAATAAAATTCACATTTTCACATTGAAGAAGGCAAGAATTCATTCTGTTGTGAAGTACAAGTCAGCATCGCCTGTTGAGGAGTATATTTCCTCCATATATATCGGGTCATACGATGGTGAAGAATAAAAGTGCATAAGTTGAATTTAATTGCATGGTGACGGAGAGTTTAACAAAAAATATAGATTTGAATACTTTGTGATATTATTTACTGGACTAAGAAGGAGGACTGATAAATACTATACCATTAATTGACAGATGATAACATAACATCTACATACGTTCTCTCTCTCTCTCTCTCTCTCTCTTTCTTCGATCAATCAGTATCTAAAAAACTACGAATAAAACTGGATTCTGCGTTGGACTATGAATGAACTTATTGTTTTTGATTACAATACCAAACAATTTCTTCTCTGAGAACTACAGTATGATGTGTACTACGCTTGTACTACGATGCTACGGTAAAACGATGCTACAGTACAACGATATTTTATTACAACGATGCTGTGTTGAAACGATACCATGGTACAACGCAGCTATGGTACAAGAATTCTATGGTACAACAACGCAATGGTACATCAGTGCTATAGTACGATAGTATGGGTACAATGATACAATGGTACAACGATATTTTGGTACAGTAATACAATTGGTACAAGTATACAATGCTTCAGCGTTGCTATGATACTATGAATCTATGGCACATCAAAACTATGGTAAAGTCATACATTGGTACAATGATGCTATGGTGGTATAACGATGTTATGGTGGTATAACGATAGTATGGAACACCGATAGTATGGAACACCGATAGTATGGTACAACGATACAATGGTACAACGATATTATGGTACATCAGTGCTAAGGTACAACGATACTAAGGGTACAATGATACAATGGTACAACGATACTATGGTACAACGATACATTGGTACAACGATACAATGGTACAACGATGCTGTGGTGGTATAACAATGCTATGGCACAATAATAGTATGGACCAACGAAAGTAAGGTACATCGATATTATGGTACAACGATGCTATGGTACTTTGCTATGATGCAACGATACTACGGAACAATAATGTTATGGCACAACGATACAATGATGAAACGATACTGATAAAAAAGATACTGAAGTACAACGACACCATGGTACAAAGATACTACAGTACAACGATATAAGGTACAATGATCCTAGGGTACAACGATACTATGGTACAACAATACAATTGTACAACGATGTTATGGTACAACGATGCTATGGTACAACCATACTATGGTACAATGATGCAATGATACCTTGCTATGATGCAACGATACTATGGTACAAGTATGCTATGGCACAACGATACAATGATAAAACGATACTGTCATAATGGTACAATGATACAATGGTACAGCAATACAATGCTGCAAGCTTCTAATGGCCCGCCCTCTTAGCTCAGTAGATAGAGCGTTGGCCTACGGATCGCGGGGTCTTGATTACGATCCTCGGGCTTGGCGTATGTTCTCCGTGACTATTTGATAGACGACACTGTGTCTGACATCATTAGTCCTCTACCTCTGATTCATGTGGGGAAGTTGGCAGTTACTTGCGGAGAACAGGTTTTTACTGGTACAGAATCCAGGGACACTGGTTAGGTTAACTGTCCGCGGTTACCTGACTGAAATACTGTTGTAAAACGTTATTAAACCGAAAACAAACAAACAAACAACTCTGCCATGGTACAACGATGTCAAGGTACAACGGTATTATGATACAACAGCGTTTTGGTACAACTAATGTTACGGGACAATGGTCATAGAGGACATCGGCCTAATATTACGGTTGGCGATGTTGTGGTACAGTGGCAGCACTACAACCGTACTTTGATGGCTAGGAACGATGATTCGCTCCCCTTGAATCATCACGTGCTACTACACATACTTAGTCAACACTCCCTTACTCAATGATGTCACGCTAGGAAACAACAGTCCATTGACAGATTTTCCACCATCGCCGTAATGATGTTCACCGATGCCTCCGTGATGTCCTACTTACAAACCACTATTGTTTCATTAGTTTTCATAGATGATTTCCGTGATGCCACCCCCTCCCTCTCCCCTATCAAACCATTGTCGTCGCATTTATGTTCTTCGGTGTCTTCGTGATGTCCCACTTGCAGTCAGTATCGCCTCCAAGACTATGAAAATCTACGTGATTTTGTTTTAATGAATTGTTTATAATCATTGCCATTAGCAATCTGACTAAAGTACATCTCCTATTACGCTACGCATAGGATCTGAAAACGACCTATTCATTGCCTCGTTCTGACGGCCCTTTCACTAGCCAATCAGAGCCTAGCTTACAACATCTTGCAAATCTACCTCTAGCATTGACTTTTGATATTTACAATTCTTATGTCGTAATGTATCAGATAGCCGGTTAGCTCAGTCGGTAGGCCACTTGCTTTGTAAGCGAGGGGTCCCGGGTTCGAGTCCTGGAATAACTGCAAATTTTTATTACTCTTTGACAATCGAACAAGTCGCCTGATTGGATAACATAAAAATAGCAATAATGGAAATCCAAAATATACAGAAGACGAATGTGAATGGGTCGTTCTCAGATCTTCGTTTAGAAGATCAAGTACTTTAGTCAGATTGTGCCATTAGTAAAAGGATTGTGTGAGTAAGAATTGTATTTTATGTAGAGATGCACAAGTTCATTTATTTTACATTGGTCGCAAAAATAAAAAAATCTCACTTTAAGTTTTCTAAGAAAGGGAGGAAATGTAAAACAATGGTTTTTCAAAAATCGAAACGGTATTCATTTTTTAATTTAAAGGCGAGGCATATATTTACTTATCATCAGGGGTAGCAGCTTAAGAAATGTATGAGAAATGCCACTGCGTGTTTATACTTAGTTTGATTATAAAATATTACTGGATAGTCTTATTACTCCACGGCTTTTAAATTTATCTAGACTGCAGGGCGCATTAGCTTCAGGACAGAGCTGTAAGGTCATCGGTGTTCTCATTTTAGCATTAGATAAGTTATTGTAACTTTTCATATTTTCAATAACTATTTTTAAACTGTGGAATGTAATGCAGAAATCAGGCTTTGAAAAGAATATATTGTATTTAAAGAACAATGCGGCTTATGTTTAATGTACTTTAGAAAATCCACCTACTATACAATCGAATAATAAATTTATAAACGACTGATAGGGGTACGCAGTATGAAGATGGTAATCTCCATTTGATCTCCATTGATTTAGTGATAGAAGATGTTTTCAGATGGTCAGTGTTTCATCATCGTTTAATATGACTGATAATGCTGGTAGTGCTAGAAAGTAAACACAGGCGTATGAAAGCAGTCCCCGGAAAACATGGTCTAGCAGAACCGCGTCTTGTTTTGTTAACAGTTGTAATGCGTTCATTTTTTTCTTAAGTCGATCTTTTGATATTGCAAGTTTCATTATGACTATAAAAGTGTTGACTGCCCCATGTGGTTCTGGGACTAGCTGTGTATGAAAAGAATTAGAACCACTGCCTTACCCTTGCATGATCGTAAGAGGCGACTAATAGGGTCTTAACACTTGGTTTGCTGTAACTCTGTGATTCCAGCAGGTATACAAATTTTGATTCCATACCTCATGTGAAACAAAAGAAATAATTAGTCCTGTTTGGCGCCATACTACTTATACTGTGTTGGTGCGCCATAAAACCCAAATTATAATAATAAAAAAAAGTGTTGACTTGTTTTGTTTTATTTTCTATCCTACAGATATAATATTTGAACCAGAACTCCACAAACCCACATGCCAGGATGGTGCGCGTCAGTGTCACTCAGACGCTATATGTGTTGACTATGCGAACGGGTTCTGCTGCAGTTGTGTGGCCCCAGCGTTTGGTAATGGAAAACACTGTATTACTACAGGTGCGTCTGACAGTTCACGCTCCCCTTAATGACAAAATATATTCTGGGTTTATTGCTTACTTTAGCAAAATAAGTAAATCTTAAGGTGCCGCCACAATCACAATTCAATGGCATTTTGTATTTTCAGGCCGAGTATTTTTCTCTTGAAAATTGCACTTAAGTCAATAATTTTGTCATAAGTATGTTCTGAATATCAATTTGAACATATGCACGTAAACGGATTTGCATTTCACTTCCTGTATTATGCTTTTTTAGATATTTTTCTCTGGCTAAAATGACAAAATTCAATATATATTCAATCATGTTAAATTATTAATTACAACCAATTGTAAAACAGTCCGTAAAGAACACAGCCTTAGAGAATTTATTTTGAAATTTTACCTGGTTACTGAATAATACACAAAAATCCAAACACCATCAATTTATCCAATTTGTAAATCTGTTCACACATTATATACAGTTATATAATAACAGGTAATATTAGAGGTTGACTGTCCAATGAAAAACTATCTTATCTTCCAATATAAATCAATAGCGTTACTGTAGTATTGCATTCAGCAGTCGGTATGTACTGGTTTACCTAGATAGCTGTGGTCAGTAATGCATGTACAAGCAACTTTTTAAATTAAATTTACATGGAGTTGTATTTTTGTGTCAAATGCAACAACCAGGAACAATTTTAACAAACATTCCATAAGATTTTGCAGTATACATATTGACTTCAAAAAGAACTAAATTTTATTTTTTATAAATACGTGTTTTAAGGACACGTCACGGCTGAGATAGTTTAGCATTATTGCAATACACAGTTGGTATAAATATTGTGTTTCAAATACATGTGCTCTTTATATAAATCCTCAATATCTATGTGAAAATAAGGGGTGTGTTTTGTATGATTGAAACACTGTGAGTTGCTCTAATTAGTGACAAATGACTGAAACAATAGGAATTCGTACGTGACTTTGGATAGACAAAACGACAGTGAGGTAACAATATATTCTTATATCGTTTGTATTCACGAGTTGTAAGCTACAATATAGAATATCTATTTTTAAGAAAATCAAACTGGAAGTTAGAAACAACAGAAAAAAAATAATTAGGTCATGAGTCATCATAAATCTGTCAAAATTTGTCCTTAGTTTTCACGAGCTGACAAAATTATTTCTATCTCTCTATTCTGCAAATGCATTGTTATTGTAAGTATCTTGGTCGGATATTGTAGTGTGTAACTTACTTTACATTCCACATCAATATTTGTGCTTGAAATTGCTTTGTTGAGCTCACCGAAATCGCGTATGAATTTCTATTGTTTTAGTTTATTGTCTGTTATAAAGGTACCAAACCTCAATATTAAGATATAAGAATTGTTCCTTTCTGTTTGACAAAGGAAACTATTTGGTTGATTCATAACATAACGGTTTTTGGAAAGAGCTGTATATTCTTTGCTTTTTTGTTATTCACCAGAAATTCAAAACGTGACATCACCTTAATGGAGTTTGAATGCCTGTAAGATTCAAATATTTTAGGGTAAGCTTTTGGTCAGACGAGACTCAAACATTTCCCAAGCGGCATATGTACGAGGGCTGTTCAAAAATAACGTAGACTTTTGCTGTCAAATATTGCATATTGTGTAAATAATAATGTGAAATATATCGTTGTTATTCGGAATCTTTCTGTAATTTGGTCATACATTTTTGTAACATTTTTGCTGATAGGCGCAGCACGTCGAACGTTTTTATTACCATAGCTACGCAAAACCGTCGCAGTCGCTTTTTGACCTGTCGTGATTTGAATTCGATCGCTAATGTTTGCACTAACAGTATACTTATTTGCCCGAAAATATGCCAAAGTGCAGCAACACGTCAGGGCGACATGCACCTAGAGTATGGAGTCATTCTGACATGGGAGGCAGAAGAAAACAACGTTTAAACTAAGTGAGTATTACTGTTTATTATGCATGTAATTTCCTCATCGACTCGCAAAGATAATAAAACAGTTGCTTAGTTATGGAGTTATGAACAGCAACCGAAATTCATAAACTAATAAATTAGACGCAACAAAAATGTTCATTCATCTGTGTCTTTATCTTCAAGTGGTACAAACAGTTCTCAAATAGTCCAGAATTGCTTAAAGACAGCGAAGAAGGATGGAGAAAAAGGAAAAAGCTGCGAATGGACGTTAACGCCAACGTATGACGCCGTATATAAAGACCAAGTACTCATGTTGAGTACCCTGTCCGTGATGCATGTCATAAGTGTTCATACATTTACAAATATGAATTAATGCAAACTTAGTGAAAGCATCACAATGAAGGCACGACGTCGTTAACGTCAATGAAATATATTGCCGTGCGCCGGGTCCATGTAAGTGACTGTTTTCGAGGAGGCGTAACTCCTGAATGCATGCTCATAATCAAAACAAAGAAAAATATCAAACAGGGAGTGCCACGCACCAAAAGCGCAGCCTCCTCAAAACGAACCCCCAGCACGCAAACGCGTGCACCACACACACACTCAAAGCTTACACATCAGGACAAAACGAACAACACACACACACACACACACCCAAAGCCAACACATAAGGACAAGACGAACAATAAGCATACACACACGCGCGCACACAAAGTCAACACACAAGGACAAAACGAACAAACAAAGGAACACAGTGGGGCACCGCCTTGGAACGGTCAGTGGCAAAAACACCACTGGGGAGCTTAAACCGGTTTATGGTAGGCACCCAACCTCACTCTTACCCCCACCATGTTCCAAAGACATGGGACAGTGTAAATAAAAGTAATCCCCTCCAGGTGAATCTCTAACACACGTAATGGAAACAAAAAGGCATGGCATGTAAAACACAAAAATGCTCGTGTATAAATATATAAAAAGCAAACCTTAAGAACCAAAAACGTATGTACTCAATGCCTTTTCAGAAGACAGAGCAACAAGAGAAACACCCTTAAGGGCCCGACGAAACAGGCCAGAAGACAAGTCAAATCTGCAGTGCAGTTAGTGGAAAGATAGCAAAGAATATAATATATTTCTTGTTTTGCTTCATTAAAGTATATAAAAGCTTGAGAAAAATTCTACGTTATTTTTGAAGAGCCCTCGTACTACAAATCATCATGTGCTTCTGTGTGTTGATGATAATTTGACCAACTGTTAAGACTTCAGTGCAATTTTCAAGAGTAAAATACTCGGCCTGAAAATATGAACTGCTATTGAATTGTGATTGTGGCTACACCTTAATAAATATGCATTTTTGATTGAGAGATAGTGTAATAGATATGTACTGTTTTCTTCATCGTCAAATGATACAACATGAGATGTTAATTCTGTATTTATACCAATTTATCGTGTTTATCCAACTTTTGCAGTCGATCACATGCCATACATATTTCAAAACATTCAAACGTAATATTCATGTATAGGGTAAGCTACGCTTTTTAATGCACGGTAGAAAATTTCACTTTCTAGCCTCCAAATCAGTTTTTGAAGCTTGTTAAAGACTACTATTTGTTCAACAGAACTACCCCAGAGACTGAACGGCAAAGTTTCTGGTACACTAAACGGTGTATCGTTCGAGAACTTGGACATGCACGCGTTTGTTGTTACCAAGGATGGACGAGCATACACCGCCATCAGTCGGGTGCCAAACGAAATTAGCTTGGGATTGATGACGTTGAACACAATAGGTGGTGTTGTAGGATGGTTGTTTGCGCTTCAAGGAGGCTCGGGAGCCAGAAATGGTTACATGTCCACAGGTAAGTGGTTTGTTTGAATGTTTTACTGATATGTTACATTCAGGACGCTTAACACTTGAAATTGCAATAACAATCCATGCTTCTTACAGATGCCACAAATTCGAGACAGGAGCGATTTCGGGTTGAAACAATCAGTTGCTTGATTTGAACCAACAATTTCTCCGTAGATATTCATATTAAAATATTCTATATACGTCAACGTCAACGTCTATAACCTTCATGAAACTTAGGTTTCGTTTATATCTTCGGAAGCAGTACATAGGAAATCGAAGAAATATATAATATTAAATTTGAAAGCCTAATTTCAATGGTTAGAGAAAGAAAGGTTAATAGATAAGCATGCGACACCCCACCCCCACTCTACACACACATGCCATTTCTAGTATTCGGCATGCAATCAAGATACACCATTCAACAAGGTACATGTTTCTACACCAGGTGGACAGTTTAACAGGACGGCCCGCATCCGCTACCAACAGGGTGATGAGGTTGTAATAGAACAGAAATACCACAGGAACAACGCGCTAAACAAAATCTGGATGGAGACGGTAATTAACGGCAACGTACCGTCCCTTGCTTCTGCCGAGAAACTCACCATCGACGATTATAGCGAGGAATACAAAAGAACGAGCCCTGGTAATTGAAATTTTAGTTTTATTTAATATTCAGATCTTTGGTAAATTTGATTTCTTGTCTGTGTACAAAGAAGTGTTTTAGAATTTTCATCGTGAAAACGAGGACATAATATATTAACAAATTCACAAATAAGAGAATAGAGGAATATCGTCAGAATCGTATATAACAGTAAATTAAAAGCAGCCACAAATTGGAAACATCGACATTAAAAGAGGCTTAAATTTGATTACATTATGTTTGCTTGGAAACGTGTGATTAGGAGAATTTTGACGGTTGCCATTTTATTACTTACGTATAATTGATCATGAAGAACTTTAGAATAAATTGTTTACGCTAAGGTCTAACTGCTCAGACTGTATGTACTCTTAAGTGATATTTCGAACTTCATTTAAAGCAGTGACAAATTAAGAAACACTTACTCACGATCAAAATGTCTAGATTATACTCAGGTATGTATACAATCTGACAAAAATGTACGGAAGAAAGAGTTCTAATGATAATGAACAATATTGAAATGTTTCAGGTGTTATCAGGTCATCATCCGATCGCACGTTCTACGTGAACAACGTAGCGTCTAGATACACGTGGGATCAGGTGATAAACTACAAGGAATGTGCATTTGACCCGACTAAAGACGAACAAGACAGTCAGCGTCTCAGTGTTACCAGGAACTTTGTAATATATGACCCAAATGATAAAGTTATTAGATTCGCCATGTCCAATAGAATCCAGAGACGCACAGGTAGGTGGCCACGTTACGTCACATGACGTTTGCACAGTGCGTATGCATCATATTGCACTCTTGTTATGAATAAACCATGATGTAGAGGGAACAACAACTGAACGAATGCACGGCACGTTTAATTATGAAGTTGTTAGTTGTTCTCTCAATAACATAAATTGCACACTTAAGTTATCTTCTGTTGTTATCTTTTTTGTTGAGAATTGAACAGCGAACTTTTTGTTGCTGACGGCATCTATAGGCAGTTTTTTTGATTCCACAGAATCTTCGGACCTGTCTTCCTTTCCATATTTCTTTATGAGATAGTACTTTTTCAGGATAAACGCATTCAGAGGGACCAAAGCTTTAATGTTTTTTTTAAAGTCATACAGCCCTGTACATGTAATTGTACAACCGATGTCGTTGATCAGATGGTTTGCAATTTGCTCTAGCCCGACAGAGTTCATGTTTATCATATCTTTCCCACATTCCCGACACGCCATCGGCATCACATTTTGGTAATTGTAGAAGCAACTCTAAAAATTCGGGCGCTTCACTTTCGCGAAATGTTTTCAGCAAGTCCCGCATATTGTCGATACTGCATTACGGTTGCAGCTCTGCACGAGAAATTTGAGCATCTGATATACGCTTTTGAGCGTGCGGCTGACGTAGGTCTTCAGATATTCCTTTTCTATGTGGCCAAAATGCCATCGGAAATGTTCGCCAGATTCTGCGGTCAGCTGTATCAGAAGTTTTCCCGCCGATCTCAGTTCTATGTGTGCCAGTTTACCAAGGTTTGAGTCTTCGTCAATAAAGTCTAAGATGTTGTCATATCTCAAACATGGTGTAAGAACCACTGTTACGACTGATTCATGATTCCAAGTGAACCTTAATTCCACCGACGCTCTACGTTTTGTCACGCCATTCGTTTGGAGCAAATCCAGTCGTAAGCTTTCTATAAATAGTTGCACGTGACTTTGATCTAACCTGATCAACTGCCTTAGCATCTCTTTAAAAAAACGTGGTCGCGAGCCCTGTGTTTCTTCTCAGCCAGTGTCTGTCTGCCCCTTCGTCTTCCTCGCATTCCTCCCATCGTGCTGCGCAGTTTTCTTTCAGGAATATTTCAGGAATTCGTCATTGCCGTTTACGTTTCTCTCAATTTTATGTATATTCTCTCTCGATAGATCATCTAACACAAAACAAAACTGCAACTCGTCAACATGAATTATGTCAAAAATTCATAAAACTTCCCGACGTTGATGATATCTTTTGACTTGATACGAAATTGTCGGTCAACTATTTTAATTTGAGTGAATAGAAAATCCAAAAGTTCGTCTACCGCTGCGCCGACATCATTTTTTTTCTTCTTCGCTTATTTTCAGTTTCATAATTTTTGTTGTATATTTTGTCAGTCCTTCATAAAGCCAATCCTCAAATACCAGTTTAGTCAGTTCATCAACTGGCTTATCATCTACACATTTTGTTTTCTTTTTTTTTGCTATCACTTGTAGTTTTCTGTTCACTACTATTTTTACTGGATGGTTCAACGAATCTTCGCGTCTTTGATACAGCCCTTGCTGGTTTATTTTAATTTTTGACCCTGTTTTCTGTACTAATAAAATTTGCCTCCGGTGGTTTACTTTCATTATTCCCATTTTCGTAATAAACCATAGTTCAATCTTCTTTTTATAATAAACAAGGATTACATAGAGAGTCTCTTGTAAGTGACAATGGAAAGTATCAACCCATTACGACTGGTTTGTATTGTTTCAATGAAACCAAAAAAAAAAAAAAATAGGTAAATCTCTAACGCCTTTCAATTCTGTCGAAGTACTGAATATAAATTTGAAATTTGAAACCTTGTAATTACATTTTTGGGGGTATTATTAAACTTTTATTGTACCATATGCCATCTTTTTCTCTTTGCGACATTATTGTAAAGGCATAAATTTGTAATGTGTTCATTGTTCATACCTAAATCAAGCTGTCTTTCCATACCAAGACAGCAGTTATAATAATTATTAAAAAGGCAGTCATTTCAGTTACAGGTCGTTATTTAGGTTACAGACCTATAAATATGCAAATTCGACAAAATTCGATCCCTGCGCGAGGCGTATTTTCTCAGTGAAGATTTTATAAGAAGTCATTTCGATTTCCAACTCTGATTCATTTGGAGAAGTTGGCAGTTGCTTGCGGAGAACAGGTTAGTGCAGGTACAAAATTCAAAAATTCAAAAAAATCGCTCTGCTAAATGAAGTGCATGGCAAAGCTGTTTGATATTCACAGCGGCTCTAAACAGCAAACAGTGACTCTATGTAAATCTAATGTTGAAATACTCCCGTAAAAAAGATGTTTATTGTGTTTATACAGGTACAGATCCATGCGAGGAAGGTGCACAAAATTGTGACGAAAATGCCGTCTGTATCCCACAAGCAGATTCATACATCTGCGACTGTAAGACAGGCTTCGTCGGCGACGGCAGGACCTGTATAGGTAATTATTGTGTTATGTTCTTCCGTGATAGAGAATTTATTGTAAAGAAACGGCAGACAAGGTTATTATCATGTACATAAAATATTTAATTAATGTTGGTTTTTGCTATATCTGCACATATTTGTGTACCTGCGTGCTTGATACTTTCAAAGTATCACTAAGTTTAATAATGTGACCTTTGCCTTGACACGTGCGCTGAAAACGCCGTCTGCTCCAACTCACCGGGATCCTTCCAGATTCAGTGCGACCATGGTTACCGTGGAGACGGCATAACATGTACACGTTAGTAGTTTTTTTAAACTCTGAACAGCATGTTTTTATACGTTTACAAGTGTTATTATATTCATTATTTATATACTGAACAGCAAAAGAAACTATCCAGTTTTATAACTGGGGTATTTTTTATTAAAAAACTTTAATTTATAAATCACTTGTGTTTTTCATATCACATACACACTTGAAGAACTTCACGTGTAAAATTTTAAGAAATAAATCAACCGTGAAGTTAGTAGTCCCACAATAGCCGTTTTGCACGAAATTCACGTGCGCCTGTAATTAACAATGTTCTTTGTGAAATTTTATTGTAATTAGAAATATTGATAATTGACTAACCGGAAAAACAGCAAAAAGTTTAAAGAATATTGTTGGATGGTGCACGACTGAATCAGGTTTAGCGCGAGCGCCAAATTGGGATGTTACAATGCCACTGACGCGCAGAAGCGCAGAAGATATAGCCTTTCAAACGGCTATTGTGGGACTACTGTCTTCACGGTTGATTGATTTTTAAAAAATTATCACGTGAAGATCTTCAAGTGTAATTTTGGTATGAAGAAACAATTCAGATTTGAAAAAATAATTTTTTATTTCAAAATATACCAGTTATACATCTGGATAGTTTCTTTTGCTGTTCAGTATATTTATTTTGATGGTAATTCTTAAAAAATGCTTGATCATTAATTTGATTTATATAAGATGTATATTGTCGCGAAATTGGACTTTTCGCGCTTTAAGTGCATTTCGGTAAATTGTATTAGTATACAGTAGTCTATGTAAAAGTCGGAGGTATCTCAAGCCATATAAATACACACTGCGCATCCAGTTTGAGCAGATCGTCCTGGGAGCTCGAAGAGTGCACATCGGAGAGAACTGGATAAATAATTTATACAATAAGCCATAATTTTTACTGGGACTTTGGTATAAATAATTTAGGTGAGGCACCCTCATATTTGCAGCTTCGGCTCACCCTTGCTGGGTCCTCTTGATAGCTATATTATTTTATTGGTCCGGTTCGCAGTATAAGCTGATGGTTTTAGGTTACAGTGCTGAACCTTGGTAGGTCTGAGACAAGTTTCAAAACATAGGTTTAAGCGGAAATTGTTAGGTGTTTGAGACATTTGGTTTGAAATAGTGTAAAGGTTTGGACCTAGGTGCGTTGTGGAAAGGTCAGTCCCTCTTCCTTGCAGCGTATGCTCATACTTGTGGGGTTTCCAGTCCATTACTCATTCTAGGTCGAGTGGTTTGTGACAGAGTGTTGAAACGTACGGTTTGGAACAGCTGGTTAAAGGTCATGAATTTAGGTTGTTTGAAACCAGCTTGTGTACAATAAGGACCGCATAGTAAATTGATTATCTGCTTTATTTCTAGTTAATTTATGTTTCAAACAATCATTTACAAATCATTGGTCAAACCAATCAGAAGCAAGGCAGCTTAAGGAAAATTCATTATACATATACATTTATACCAATCAAAAGCAGATAGTTTTAGAAATATTATTTATATACATTTTATAAGTAACGCTCGGTACACGTGACAATATTTGTTGTTTTGTTGTAAAATTAGAAAAAAGTATCTTTTTCGTCTCACCCACTTTTAATAGAAGCGAGACTAAACGATCCAAATTCCGGGACGGGACGGTGGAGGCGATGGTGGCGGCGGAGATGACGACGACGGCTACGGCGTCAACAATTGAGAACAACTCCAAAAGGATGATTTAGACACTAATTTTACGCCCCTATAAAGAGTCCGTCCCCCCTAGTGGCATTGACCTTGAAGAAAAATGAAAGACCAGCTTTTGAAAATGCGCAAAATTTACAATTTTTCGATATATCGTTACAGATATTGCTTTGAAACTTTGCAAGATGGTTTTAAAACTCATTTTGCACCTGTTTCATAAGTCAAATCTTCTGTTGGCGAGGCACTTTCAGGCGGTGGCCTTGTGTTATCCATTTGCAGATGTCACTTTTGCAGCGCTCGTATACAGTTATATGTTTGTTTTGTTTGATTCATACAGACATTGTTGCAAAACTGCCATAACTAGCTTAAAAACCAGTGCAATTTAAATGTTTACTGTTATTAAAATACTTAATTTTCTAATGAAGCGGCGTGTATTCTGCCAGATCGTGCTGTTGAGTTGGCGCCACCGTCCCGCCCTCTCCAACTAGAACGAAAACACGAAAGCACGATAATTCTTTTTTTTTTACAAAAGCGATCAGACTCTTACATTTGCGATTGTAAGACAGGCTTCGTCGGTGTCTGCTTGTTGTATCAGCGCCATTTTTATCGTGGAGGGAGCAAACAGTACAACAAGACAATAATGAGTTACTGTGCTGCCGTTCTGACAGGGGCGCTAACACAACAGCACGGTATAACAGAAAGGAGCCATCATTACTTTTGGTCCAATATTTTGTATTACAATATGACCTTCTTAACCAAACCATTTCGCCTAAGTCTTTAGCTGTTCTGTTAAAAGTTCCGCCTTAAAATCGCTGTTTTGTTGATTTACATCATAATAAATTCATATAATACAGAAACACTGTAAGCCCGCCCGCTTAACATAGAAGGAAGAACTCAGATAATGAGTTCGATCCGCTGGCAAAGAATATGTTATCCGTGTCGATTTAATGAAATACATTGTATCTGAAATCATTTGTCATCCATCATTGATTTGTGAGAAGTATGCAGCTATTTGCGGATGATAGATTTGTCCTGGCACATTTTCCAGGAGCACTGGTTAGGTTAACTGCCTGCCATTATATAATTAAAATGCTGTTGGAAACATGGCACTAAACCAATGTCAAACAAACAGGAATTATCTTCATCATTTTATCATTTACACAACAATTTAATGAACAAATGTAACAGTATTTATTTTCTTGGAAACCTACATGAATTAAAAATTTGAAAACATTCTTCCAGATCTTTTCTTCCTACTTCATATCTAGTGTGATATGCAGTTGAAATGACTTAAACAATTATTTACAGAAGTATAGAAAGGGTCAGGAGGTTGGTAGCCTTGTTGATGATGGTGTATACTTAGGGTCATCCTAACTTGCTATGTTAATAATTATCTTTTCTGAAATATAAAAGGAACTTTAATTTTGATAGCAGGGCTGTACCATAATTACAACCTAACATAAATATTACTATAATATTTGCATTCTCTTTAACGATTATGCATAGGAAGCCATACAGCTGGTTTACGGGAGCTCGGTGGATCTACCCATTTGCCCGCTCGTAATGAAATAATTCACGGAGGGCACACGGGGCCTTATTTTGCCATATGACCTATAATTGTTTTGATGCTACGTTAAATCCTGAAACCCTACAAAAACAAACAAAATATGAATTCGCATTATAAGGCTGAACGTATTAAAAATGGAATGACTGACGTGACTTAATTAAAAAACGAACACTATTTTAATTTGGACATTTTTACATAACCGTAGTATCCCCGTTGTGTTTGATATGACTGTAAATTATTATATATAACCCTTACACAAGTTTTTGATTATTCACTGATATTTGCGTGAAGGATTTCTTGACTACCACTGCGTCATAATAAAAAGGTAAACTACTTCTGGAAAGGACATTAAAGCTGTTCACATTCTTTCAATTTTCTTACACGGGCTAGGTCTTATATAATCCAAACTCCAATCTATACTATAAATCATGTATAGTGCTTTGGCAATTTTCAAGTCAAATGATCTTTTAATTTAAAGTCATTTGAATCGTGTAATCTCTTAAGCGAAAAGTTTGAAGTTATTGGATGTTAAGTATAGTTAAGTATAGTCGTACGAAATGTAGTCGTGCGAGAAAGGAGAAAGGTGAAAAAAAATGCCCAGAATGTACATGTATGGAAGATCAAATGTTAGATCCTCTGCACCAAGAAAATGTATCTCTTAATTTACCGTTATAACGTACTGAAATTGAAAAGGTTGTGAACAATGCTAAAAATTGAAAAAGTTCAGGATTGGATAAAATACCATACGAAGTTTTGAAGTTTCCTATAATAATAGGTGTTTTATATTCATTGTTTTACTTGTGTTTTGATACGGGTTTTATACTAAATGTATGGCGAAGAGCAATGATTTCTGCAATCCCTAAGGATGTTATCAAAGATAAACGTGCGCCTTTGAATTACAGGGGAATTAACTTCTTATCAGTTGTCAGCCAATTTTGTTCAGCAGTTCTTAATAATAGATTAAAGATATACCTTGAGGATCAAGCCTTACACGCTGATGAACATCATGGTTTCCGTTCTAAACGGACCTGTGAAGAACATGTTTATACTGCATGTACAGTGATCAGAAATAGACTTCTTTCTACGCAAGATACCTTTGGCACATCTTCTAATATACAGAAAGCCTTTGATTTTGTTGATAGAAATGTCCTTTTATATAAACTTTTGTCAAATGACATCGATGGTTAATTTATACTCTTTTAAGGCTACTTTTACTGATACATCTTGTGTTAGACTTAATGGTATGTTAAGTGACTGGTTCCCAACCTTGTCGTGCGTCAGACAGGGAGACAGTGGCTCTCGGACAATCTTTGCTTACTTTATCATTGGTCTTATTGAAGGTTTAAAAAGTTTAAACAAAAGTGTCACGTTCAATGATAATATAATTTGTTGTTCATTTTATGCCGACGATATTTTGTTGCTATCTGAAAATGAAGCTGACATGCAAGACATGTTAGACTTTTTAAATGGACGGTGCCGAAACAGAAGGCTATTGGTTAATGAGTCAAAATCAAAGGTTATAGGCTTTAGAAATAAAGGTAAAGGGAAAGTATTTTTCATTTAGAATAGGAATTTTGTGTATTTCGTATATATCGATGAATAAATATCTAGGTGTTACCTTACATAAACATTTAGACTTTCACATACTGCTGATATACTTGCAAAATCAGTAGGTCGAGCATAAGGTGCAATCATGTCGAAAATTCAAAGTAATAATGATGTAGGTTTCAAGACAAATTCTGTGTCCCACAAGGCGGAGTCTTATCCCCTACACTCATCTTGCTTTTCATCAATGATCTGGTGTCTGAACTACCGAAAGGAGTTAAGGCTGCTCTCTACGCTGACGATCTGGTGTTATGGTGTAAGGAAGAACATGCCACTACAGCCACATACAGGATGCAAGAAGCCATCAACAAGCTTTCAGCTTTGGCTGAAGATTGGTGTGTATCGATCAATACAGAGAAATCGTCCACCACACTATTCTCCCTGTCGTCAAAGCAGAGGGCGGGTAAAATCAAAATGGGAAATACTTCGCTGATTGAAGCAGACGAGGCAAAATACCTTGGAGTGACCTTTGACAAACGACTAACATGGAAGCCCCACATTAGTCAAGCAGAAGGGAAGGCCCGTAGGAAGCTTGCCATGATGGGCAAACTTGCTGGAACAACGTGGGGAGCACATGAGCAAATACTCAAGACAGTATATCAGGGAACAGTGAGACCCCATTTAGAGTATAGCTCAACTGCCTGGTCCACTACTGCCAAAACTAACCAACAGGCTTTAGACAAGGTTCAGAACCAAGCATTGCGGATCATGACAGGTGCTACAAAGTCTACACCAATCTCCTTCATGGAGAAGCTAACAGGCACACAGCCGTTACAAGGCAGAAGACATGCAAAGGTTCTGTTTCAAGCAGAGAAGTTCAGGTCTTTTCAAGACCATCCCATGAAAGCCAAGCTAGATGGCTACACAAAGAATCGGCTCAGACGTAACAGCTTCGTACATGAGGCAAAGAAACTCAACCGAGAGTTCAAAACTGAGCTGAGCATACCAACGACGCCCCTAGGTAGTGAAGACATCATAAACCCACTAGCGAATGATATGTCCTCAGTGACTGTGAGACTTGCTGTTCCTCGTCTTGACCGCGGGAAGCAAGAGGATGAAGGCATTCGGAAGAGCCTCACACTTGCTATGATCAATGAAGACAATCCTCCGGAATTATGGACTCATGTCTATACAGACGGATCAGCCACATGCGCCGTCAAAGATGGAGGAGCAGGAGTTTGCAAGAGAGAAACACTACATGCAATGGTTGAAAACACTGCAGCAATTACAAGGCAGAGACTGAAGCACGCATGAAGGCCGTCTCAATGGTTGAAGACTCGGCAGAAGAAAGCTCCTCAGTCGTCTTTCTCACAGATGCACTGTCTGTCATGGAAGCTCTGATCAACAATAAAGCTCCGCAGCTAGCCAGGAGAATGCAGAGCCTGAGTATAACCTGCAAAGTAGCACTTCAGTGGATTCCATCCCATTGTGGACTTGCAGGCAATGAAGAGGCAGACAAACTGGCTAAGCTAGGAGCTCAGTCAGAACAACCAACAGAATCTGTGAGTTACAAGGAGAAAGTCACCATCATCAAGGCACTAACGAGACCAAGGATGGAGGAAGATGCTTTTCATCTCCTTGATCGGTCTGAACAAGTGATGATGGTCAGGCTCCGCTCAGGGCACAACAAGCTCAATGCTCACATGTACAAGAAATACAGACTGACATCATCGCCAACTTATCCATGTGGTGAAGAAGATCTGCATATACTTCAGAGATGTAAAAGGCATGACCAGAAGCGAGCTGCGACTTGGCCGATAGATACCTCAATCCACCAGAAACTGAGGCATTGAGGATCTTCGGCAAACCACAAGTTTCATCGAGGCTACTGGTCTGACAGTGTAGACGCGAACGACAAGAAGAAGAAGAAGACAAATTCTAAAATGTATTATTCTTATGTTGTACCTGTTACTGATTATTGTTCATCAATATGGGGATTTCAAGAATTATAATGTGATAGACAGACACAAAATAGAGCAATATGATATTACATGGGTGTGCATAGATCCCCTCCGATTCCAGCAATTACTGGAGATTTTGGTTGGATTTCAACTCAACACAGACGATTTGTCAATATGCTGAGGTTCTAGATTCGTATTGTAAATATGTGTGATGAAAGACTGACAAAGAAAGCGTTTCTTTATGACTATAACACTGTTGGAAATACATGGTGTTCTAATATTAGGAATATCTTATCACAAGTGAATATGTCGAATTGTTATGATAACAAACTTCATGTAAAAGTATTTGAAAAAAAAACAGAGGTTTATTTGAAATTAGATTACTTTTGAAATAATTAAATTACATGTTCATATTGAGTTTCTATGTAGTTTTGAATTCTATTAAAACATTTATTACATAATGACATAATGCAAGTTTTCCTGTTGATAAATTTCCACTTGTTCACATGTTAATACGAATCTAATAGTATTTTGTCATTATGTACATCGATTTTCGAATCTTTTAAAATTTAAAGTGACTTATAGGCCTAACGTGACCGGGTGTTGTAAATGTAAATTTATATGTACTGGTATTGTACATAACACGATGTCACTATTATAAAATTTACTTACTTACTTACTTACTTATTTACGTACTTATGTACTTACTAACGTAATTACTGGTACGTATTTAATAACGTGCACGTTAACGTCACATAATACGAATGATTTCATTTAGTATGATTTTATTCCAGGTGAGATTGTCAGGCAGTGTGGAAACGAGACTTGCGACGATAATGCAAGATGCGTGTTCAACAATAAAGAACAATACCCCATGTGCGAATGCCTGTCGGGCTTCAGACGTGATGAATATGGAAGATGCCGACCAATTCGTGAGTGGTATTTTAACCCATCCTATCACGCGCTTACGTGCACATGCGCATTTGAAAGTGTTTTATTTTTCATATTGAAAAAGTATTTAGAGAAATAGCAGACGGCATTACCTGAAAAGAGCATGTAAGAGAAAAACAACAACAGCAAAAAGAGCAACAAAAATGATAATAATGATAATGATGAAAATAATAATAATGACTATTGATAAAGACTATGAGGATGATGATGATGATGATGATGATTTGAGGAATGTATCCTGGTATAGTCATTTTTATTTGGGTGCGTTTCAGATGTATGGAGGCCAAATAAGCGTTATGACCTCATGTATGATCCACCTATGGGGTCAGTATAATTACGTAAAATTAAAATAGAAGAATAAATTTCGATTTCAATATGTTTTTCTCTGAAACATTTAAATTGAATGATGCAATTGCTATACTATAAACATAATTATTTCGTATTGTTGTTTTTTTTTAATACCTAGATCATTTCTTTTGCCATTTTTGTAGAAATTGCTAGCCCGTCTAGAGAATTACAAAACTAAACCTACAACTTTTTGTACCTCTACTTTCGTCTTTCTAAAGAAATCCTTTTTCATCGCCAGTAATATATCATCTGCTGTAACATTCAGGCACATTTAAAGCTGTAACGTTTTCAATTTTACAACTGTCAGTTTTGTTTTTTACAGGTGTATCTCGTTTGTATAATTCGAAATGTTTTACAAGTCATTTTAAAGCTGTAAATTTAATTCTACAGCAGTAAAATTAATGTTATTATAAAAAAAGTCTACTGGTGTTAATTTGAAATCTTCGCGACTGTAACTTTAAACAAAATTACAGGTCTTTTACAGCTGTAAAATTTCGTACAGGAAATGTAATTTAAGTATGCCAAAATACATAACTTAAAGGAGAATAGGGCATTTGCCGATTGTCATTATGGCTTGTCTACCTTAGATACTTAAGCCGCCTAGAAAACGTTTTCAAGTTAATGACATATATCGTATTTATTTAAAATGTTTAGTGGTCGTTGTTTTGCGTTTAAACTATTTATTTCCCTATGGTGAATATTGTCGTTTACTTTTTTTTCAGTCCAAAAATGTAAACTCATTTCTCCATTCTATGGAGGGGAGGTTATTTATAATGACGAATGGGTTAATGCCTTTTACAGGTGAGTTTCGGTTGATCGAATGTTGAGTAGCATGATAAGACTCTTATTCAAAACGCTTTTATACATCTGTGGATGTAGTAATTATTAATCTTATAATTATTATTTCGCTGTCTTCATGTATTCAAAGCACTTCACAGTATATATCTAAATAAAGTAGTAACAGTTTTAAAATTGCAATATGAATGATTAATTATATGACAATGAAAAGAGGATAGAAATATGGGCGTAAAACTTGCATACACCAATGTAAGACAGTAATGCTACATAGTTTGTGAAATTAAAGTAATCATTTACATTTTTTGTTTAATCCTATTTGTATAATGTCCAAAATGTTTCTAAGCTAAGAATACTACTAACACTTACGAATATATGTCTTAATACGACTGTAGGTTCTCTGCAACATAAGGTCAGGTCAAACTAGAACAATGCATACTTTGAAACAATTTAACATACTTTATTTTGCGGTTTAATCAAAAAATGTCAGGTAGTAGTATAACAGTAGAGTTATAAACATTTGAAAAAATATTTCGATTTTTTTAATATGTATTCACTATTCTATTGTCATACTGAACTAAACAAAAACACAGATAACAAAAACCTATGGTACTTGTGATTGAAATCATTGTAAATCATAAATGTTGGCATCTTTCACTGCTTTAATTTTGGGATTTAATACAAAATTAATTGTAATTTAAATGACTTGTAAATTTAATTTTGAATGCAATTGCTTAAAAGAAAATTTAAGGTGAATTAAATTTCAAAAGTTACTTTCAATTTATATTTAATTTTTCATAAAATTCCCAAATTTTCTTTGCATTTAAGATGCTTTTAAATATTATGAAATTTCTGATTTAGTGTTTATTATTGTGTATTTACACAGTTTAATCAGCTACAAGCGGCACAGTCTTACCTATTATCTTTTGTAAATGCACATTAATAAACACAAAATTACTTGGTGTTTGAAATTATTTTTGTTTCCGGATGACGTCAGAGCAGGTAAAATCAATATAACACACCTTTTGTCCCGTCTATTCTCATGACTAACCTGATTAATATACGACTGCAAGTTAATGCTGATTTACTGAAATAAATTTCCCGAAAAGTTGAAAGTACTGCAATACTATTGGACAAACGATAATTTCAAAAACTAATTGTATTTTTTTTAAATAAATCTGGTGATTTATTTGATTTTTGAATTAGTGGATCTTCATGCAAGTAAACTTGAATGCTACTGATGGAATTTCACAAAATCTATATAAGCAGAAATTTCATTGATAAAAATTTCATAAAATCTCAATTTAATGAAGTTTTAGGGCAATAAGCCTGACGATTTAAATGTATTTAGTGGAGCTTTATGCAAGTAAAGTTTTAATGTCATTGACTGAATTTAACAAATATCTGTATAAAAAGAAATTATAATCTCGAAATTAATGAATTGATTGAGAAATAAATTTGATAACTTTAATGTATTTAGAGAGTCACCACACAAGTAAGTTAGAAGATCATTGAAATTAATTTTACACAATAGATCTGTATCTGTAAAATTTCATGCCATGAAATTAAGGCATGTGGGTGCGGATAGTCCAGAATGTCTCAAATTACCTCATTCGATAAACTTATCCAAGTCTCTTACGTGTGTTTTGGCTTGATAGTCCAATATTTATGCATACCGCTCACATGATGTACAAACGTAGGTTTTCGTAAACTTTGTATAGGTAAAAAAGTAACAGGTAAACTGGTTTCTGGTTTACGTGTCATGAAATTTACTCGCATTTGAAATATACTTAAAACAAGTTTACTTCAAATTTACTTGCGGTAAATTGGAATTATATTTTACACATGCAATCTAAGAAAATTCAGTTTAGAAGTAAAATCCAAATTTCATACAGTGCTTTTCATCTCAGAACACTTATAAAGCACGGCTTAGAATTGCCATCGCTCTTAGTTACTCAAAAAAAGAATGTCATTTATAAATTGATAAATAAGTGCACGGGTAAATGGAAACAAAAGTCAGCAGAACCACAAGTTTTAATAATTCTGTTGATTTTTTTCTACAATCGTACTAGTGTAGCATACAATAATTAAACAATAAACTTTTTTTAAGCTGTGACGATGCGTATTCCTTGTTTCCAAGTGACATTGACTATTCTAATTGTACTAAACATCGAAAATGGAAACCAAAGCCACCAAAATGTTTAAGTAAGTAAATTTTGTTATCCCATTTATTTTTGTTTGTAAGCAGAGGTTATCACAACACGCACCTTTCAATAATCATAGCACGTCCCCTTTGATAGTTCATAGCATAATACTATGTTCCCTTTGATAGTTCATAAAAGACTGAGTCATAGCACATACCATCCGATAGTTCATAGTGGAGCTATCCATAGCACGTCCTCTTTGATATCTTATAGCAGAGTAAGCCATAGCATGTCCCTTTTGATAGAGCATGGCAAAGTTTTTCATATCACGTCCCTTAAGATAGCTTATAGCAAGGTAAGACATACCATGTCCCCTTTGATATTTCATTGCAGAGTTAGCCATGTCCCCTTTAATAGCTTGTAGCAGAGTTTGCCATGGCACAATTCATTTGGCAGTTTATAGCAGAGGTATTCATATCACGCCCCTTTAGATAGCTTACAGCAGACTTAGGCATAGCATGTCCCATTTGATAGTACTTTGCAGTGTTAGTCATAGTACGTCTCTTTTGATAGTGCATTGCAGAGTTAATCATAGCACGTCTCTTTTGATAGTTTATTGCAGAGTTAGTCATAACACGTCTCTTTTGATAGTTCATTGCAGATTTAGTCATAGCACGTCTCTTTTGAGAGCTCATTGCAGAGTTAATCATAACACGTGTCTTTTGATAGTTCATTGCAGAGTTAAACATAGCACGTCTCTTTTGATAGTTCATTGCAGAGTTAGTCATAGTACGTCTCTTTTGATAGTTCATTGCACAGTTAATCATAGCACGTCTCTTTTGATAGTTCATTGCAGAGTTAGTCATAGCACGTCTCTTTTGATAGTTCATTGCAGAGTTAAACATAGCACGTCTCTTTTGATAGTCCATTGCAGAGTTAGTCATAGCACGTCTCTTTTGATAGTTCATTGCACAGTTAATCATAGCACGTCGCCTTTGATAGTTTATAGCAGAGTTAGTCATAGCACGTCTCTTTTGATAGTTTATAGCAGAGCTAGTCATAGCACGTCGCCTTTGATAGTTTATAGCAGAGTTAGTCATAGCACGTCTCATTTGATAGTTCATTGCAGAGTTAGTCATAGCACGTCTCTTTTTGATAGTTTATAGCAGAGTTAGTCATAGCACGTCTCATTTGATCGTTCATTGCAGAATTAGTCATAGCACGTCGCCTTTGATAGTTTATAGCAGAGTTAGTCATAGCACGTCTCTTTTGATAGTTTATAGCAGAGCTAGTCATAGCACGTCGCCTTTGATAGTTTATAACAGAGTTAGTCATAGCACGTCTCTTTTGATAGTTTATAGCAGTGTTAATCATAGCACGTCTGTTTTGATCGTTCATTAAGGAGTTAATCTTATACGCTTGCTTTAATAGTTAATAGATAGAAACAAAATCATAGCGGTCCCCTCTGATAGTTCGTTGCTCTACTTAACTGTCCTCATGTGCTCTATATTACATTTAAACGACCAAGTTTCACTAATAATCTAATATTTTGGAGAGGTTTATCTTTTTTCATTTTGAGCATGCTGTTGAAGACACTGCACGAATTCAAGACAACTTTTAATGAATATGTAGCGCACTTGCCGCAAAGGTCATTTCAGATTAAGACTTTAATACAATTGTTCATTCACTTCGCGGGATAGATTTATTTCAAGTGCATATTCACCCAATTCCCTTAATGATGATGCCAACCAGTAAAAGAGACGAATATACTGGCTATACATTTATACTTGTCATTGAAATAATGTCTTTCAGGAAAGGCAGAGGTAGAGATACCTGACCACGGAAATGTATGTAAAGGGAAGACTGATATAATTCTTCATTCAGAATCATATGCAGTATGCTGTGACAGTGGCTACGAGCTGTACAATGACAATTATTTGGAGAAAACACGTGTGCTAATAAGAAATAATAACGGCAGTCTTGAACCAAAAATTCCAGAATGTGTAGAAGGTAGTATATCTCTGTATCGGAATGATTAACATTTGAAGACAGAACAAAACTAGATCCTTTGATCGCATCAGGCCTGGGGCTGATTACTTGTGTCAGTAATTGATTAAATTACAATTACTTTTATATTTTCTGATTACAATTACAATTAATTACTCTAAATTTGCATCAGTAATTGATTAAATTACATTAATCATGATTACGTTTGATTACTTTCAATAAAGTCATTTGTTTGGACGACAAAAATATAGGCATATATAACTGAATTAATATATGGTTATTAACTTTATTTACAATATGATACTGCATTCAATAATTCATTCAGTCTTGAAATCCAGAAACTTCATTTGTGATGGGAATAGTTAAACTGGCCGTAACATTCACATCTGCTTGTATTCGAATTGTTGCTTCTTCAAATGACTGTAAAATTGTGCACAGTTCGCTTAAAAGTACGTTCATATGTACTTAATTTCATTGTGTCAAGTTTGTTCAGCTCTTCTTCAGACAAAAATATGGATAGGCACATTTTACATTTGGCCTTTATGAGCCCAGAAAAACCCTTGGGTATTTCAAAATAATCCAGCACCAACTTCGACATCTTTCAGTAAAGTTGTTAAAGGACTGTTTGGTTGCAATTAAATGCTCACAAAAATCTCAGTGCATTTTGAAGGATAAATTAGCCTTAATCTAATAATTACATTCTGATTTCAATCCAGGCAAGTCATGTTTGCATTATTGTTGGTATATTAACTGCTAAATGTCATATTTTCTCACCTGTGCATAATACCTTAACCCACAGTAGATAATGCAGGTGACAGTGGATTATTGATCCTTAATAATGGCCAAAGGCATGTTATAATGCCAATTGCCTAATAAACTTGTAAATAAGTTAAAATTATAATAAGATGGCAAAGTACATTTATCATACAATGTACCTCTCAAGTTAGTGTTAGAGAAATATCTTTGACTACATTGAACTTATTTGGAATATTCTCCAGATGAAGTGAATCAAACATATTAGATAATCACTTACATTGTAAATTTATATATCAATTTTATACCCTGGTATCTTACATTCATTCAGTAATCAGAGAGTAATCAAAAGTATTCATAATTACAGACAGAAAATTCACTGTAATTGATTAAATTACATTACATGTAATCAGACTGAGGTGAATAATCAAATACATTTGAATACTTGCATTTGAGTAATCAATTACAGGTGATTACAATTACTATATTCGATTACCCCAAGCCTGGATCGCATCCCTGTGCATATGATAAGAGAAAGACAGTTCAGGATTTCTTATTTCCGAAAGAAAACGCAAATGCTGTTAACGTTGTATTACAGACACAAGCGACAGTTATATTATTTCTGCAAAATTTATGTTTCATGTTTACTTTATTAGAAAACTGTATCAATAGTCGTCCAAATATCACTATCAATTTCGTACTGTGAAAATAATGCATTGTCGATAGTGGCGGAGTGTATATACATGTAGGTTTTATCCAACTTTTTTCGTTTATGTGCGGATTTAAACAAAAATTGTACGATTCTCTAAATGTGTTTTCTTTTCTCGTTTTTTTTCTAACAGCACGTTGTGATCCATCCGAACAATATATGGCAAATGTTCAGTACCTCAATGGATCAAATATCACGACAGAGTTCCCAAGTAGGACGGGTGTTTTACTTTCATGTAAAGACGGGTATGACTACTACAGGGGTGATCAACCAATGATTACACCACTGAAAAGAACCTGCATAAAAGGAAGTATTAATAAAGTACCGAAATGCAAGGAAGGCAAGTAGATAATTATGTTATAAAAGTTTGGTTACTACATTTATGAAAAAGGTTTCATTCTATTTTTTCCTAGCCAGTTATAAAACCCTATACGATAAAAACGATAACATATTTCATTTTTATATACTGGATGATCATTTTTATATACTAGATAAATGCTTTGAAAATGGTACAAGGTTTTTTGTTAGTTCATTCATGCAATTTTATTTTTGATGATTAAAAGTATTCTGAAACTGCTGAAAATGTTATGGTATTTGAAAGAATTTGAAATGTTTGTAAATCTACGACTATTAAACATTTCATTAAATTTCACAATTTGGAAGTTTTTATATACGCTATAACGTCATCCAAAATAAGATTTTCACGTAGAAGTCCATTGGTATAACTAACCAGAGAACCAGTGTTTTCAAAACAGTTTAACAAAAAAATCAGCCACTCTGTCATTTGTTTATTAACATGGATTTCGTTTGGCTACAATTAAATAAAATTCAACACGGTTACTAAAGATAAATGTTTATTTCAACCTTTGATACGAATTTGTGTATTTTACAGCAAGGTGTTTGTTCTCTGGATACCCAAGTAATAAAGACACCTACCAGCGTGTATACCTTGGTGATGCACAATTAGTCTTTGACGATCAGTATATAGAGCCAAGGCAAAAGGTAAAGCACATTAGAAGGAAGCAATACTTTAAACTAAATAGTACGAAAGACCCGTGGTGACATTTCAACTTCATTATTTCACGATTTCTGCTTCATGATTTCACGATTTCCACTTCATGAATTCACGATTTCACGATTTCCACTTCATGAATTCACGATTTCCACTTCACGAATTCTCGATTTCCACTTCACGAATTCACGATTTCACGATGGTGAAATCGTGAATTCATGAAGTTGAAATCGTGAATTCGTGAAGTGGAAATCGTGAAATCGTGAAGTGGAAATCGTGAATTCGTGAAGTTGAAATCGTAAAATCGTGAATTCGTGAAGTGGAAATCGTGAATTCGTGAAGTGGAAATCGTGAATTCATGAAGTTGAAATCGTGAATTCGTGAAGTGGAAATCGTGAAATCGTGAATTCATGAAGTTGAAATCGTGAATTCGTGAAGTGGAAATCGTGAATTCATGAAGTTGAAATCGTGAAATCGTGAATTCATGAAGTGAAAATCGTGAATTCGTGAAGTGGAAATCGTGAATTCGTGAAGTTGAAATCGTGAAATCGTGAATTCGTGAAGTGGAAATCGTGAATTCATGAAGTTGAAATCGTGAATTCTTGAATTCGTGAAGTGGAAATCGTGAATTCGTGAAGTTGAAATCGTGAATTCGTGAAATGGAAATCGTGAATTCGTGAAGTGGAAATCGTGAATTCGTGAATTCGTGAAGTGGAAATCGTGAATTCGTGAAGTGGAAATCGTGAATTCGTGAAGTTGAAATCGTGAATTCGTGAAGTTGAAATCGTGAAATCGTGAATTCGTGAAGTGGAAATCGTGAATTCGTGAAGTTGAAATCGTGAATTCGTGAAGTGGAAATCGTGAATTCATGAAGTTGAAATCGTGAATTCGTGAAGTGGAAATCGTGAATTCGTGAAGTTGAAATCGTGAAATCGTGAAGTGGAAATCGTGAATTCATGAAGTGGAAATCGTGAAATCGTGAATTCTAGAAGTGGAAATCGTGAATTCAGGAAGCAGAAATCGTGAAATCGTGAATTCATGAAGTGGAAATCGTGAAATCAAGAAATCGTGAAATCATGAAATCGTGAAATCAAGAAATCGTGAAGTTTTTTCGTGAAATCGTGAATTCGTGAAATCGTGAATTCATGAAGTGGAAATCGTGAAATCGTGGATTCATGAAGTGGAAATCGTGAAATCATGAAGCAGAAATCGTGAAATAATGAAGTTGAAATGTCATCACGGGTCTTTCGTAAAATAGCTATATTTTTACGTAGCACTGAAACATATTCTATCAGTCTATAAATGATAATAACTATTGGTTCTTTAATACACGTATTGCAAAAATGCGCTTGAAAAAACGTACACTGATTTTGGCTAATTGGTAACGCGTTGTGTGTAAAATTTAGATCCGTACCTCAAAGGCCAAGGTCGCACTTGGGGACCAAACATTGAGTCCTGTATTCTTTCCGCACTAGCTTTTTATTATGCGTGGATATCAAACAGACATTAGCAAGACAACTTGCCTTTTGCAAAACCAAGACCACAATCTTATAGGTCAAGGTGGCATCTAGAGATCCTCTGCTAAACCTTGACGCCTAGAGAAAGGTCACAAATATACATCAACGACTTTATTTTTCCTATACGGTCTATAGCTGTTGAAAATATTGATGAATATATGATTGAAGAAACAAATTGAAGACGTTATGCCAAGTACAACATCAAGACCCCTAGTATATTGGATTAATGTTACAATGTGAGATCAAATACCGTATAGCGGGTTATTTCTGCGGGGGTAATATTTCTGCGTTTCTGTGGTCTCTCGGTAGAATCGCAAAAATATTTCCAGCAGAATTTTCATCCAGCAAAAATTTAAAACGCAAAAAAATCTGCATATTTTTTTCACCAACGTTGTTTCACGCTATGTTACCCAAGGTAATCCGAAGTTCACAATGACTGGACTAATTATTGAAAATTACCGTTACCATCTAACAATTACCGATAATGGTATAATCATCATAATTAGGTCTGATGGTCAAACAAAGTCCTAACTGTTAATCCCTCAGAAAACGTTTTTCTTTTGTGAATGAAATAAACTGAGTGAATTTCACTTGTGTTGTTTATATTAATCCCTTGTGGCAATCTTCCGAACTAGGTATACTTTAGTAACCTTTATATAAGTGTAACCGTTATATTTATACCGTAGTTTGCAGTTGTTATGCAATAATTTATTGTTGATGGATTTACATTTTCTCATTTCGCAATTATTATATCCTACAATGTATTCATTAAATGCAAAGTTACCAGTAATTTAGTTTATTGATTTCATACGCTATCATTCTAACAACGTCCGACCATGCGAGGAATTACCTCCTCCTTGGCAGAAACGCGGAAATTTCTCTTCCGTTTAAGTGAAAACGCGGAAATTAAACACGCAGAAATTTGTTTCACATTTTTTGGGACCAAAACGCAGAATATTTTGACCGCAGAAATAACCCGCTATACGGTACTCTATGTCACTTCTCTTTAACTCTGTAACTGTTGTATGCCTATAACAATATTCAAATATCTAGTTACAAAAATTCGACAAACAGGGTAACTTGTCGCAAGAAAGACACAGACGCGTAATCTATAGGCCAGTCTCACATTTAAAGGTAAATATTTAAACGTAACAGTTTTCTGTCCTGTCTTTATTAACTATAAAATAGCTACACGTGGGTTGCAAGACTGACCCCTTGTTCAAAGGGCGAAGTTTACTGATAGTTCAGTCTAAATGCTATACCGTGAACGTACCAAACGCTTCTGTTTTTTAACATCACACATAGCTGGTTCATCAATGTCCTATGGTAACATTTTAACTTTGTAAATAAAACAACATGCTATATAAATATTAGTCGGGAATCGAATTAGATACGTTTTAGTTTCAAAGAAACTTCCTTTCAAATTCCATAATAAAATGTTTACAGATTGAGGTTATTTGCCACAAAAGTAGACAATACGAGTTGTATGTTAATTCAACAGAAACACACCTAGAGGAATTCATTTCGGAATGTAAACATGGTCAGTTTGATCATAAAAAGGAAGAATTTCCGATTTGCGTTGAAAGTAAGTAACGAATTCAGTTCATTTAAAACTGAAAGTTCTTGATATAACTATCACGTTTCATACGTTACTAAGTGGCAAACGTCGTAGTATTGTAACTTCTCTTTGTATTGAATATTTAATTTTTGCGATATATCGTTTTGACGGGGAAGATTTCAAGAGTGAATTTGCCGATGATATTAAAAAAGACAAAGTAGACCTGACACCATTTTTTCAACCAACGTAAGTGGATAGAGCACGGCTTAGCAATGAAAACGACAAAATCCGCAAGGACAGGTAAAAGAGCGAGATTACTGACGTTCCCGATAAATGACCAAAGGCCGAAAATATTC